>NC_137832.1:49673579-49936079 GCF_963921795.1 Nannobrachium achirus | reverse complement strand
TTGGAGGCACCCCGCTGCCTCACTACGCCTCTCAGCCATGATAAAATAGACAGTAAACTGCGACCTCTACAGTGTTTTTTGCTTTAGTTTTGTGATGAGGACTGGTGTGTCAGGCTGGGAAATCTATGTAACAATTATGTACTGTAACAGTAACCTATGAAAAAAGAAAGATGCAGCTTAACCACATGAACCCTACCGTCACAATAGGTGAATATTTGGCGAAAATAAGCGAATGTTCGGTGGAAATAGCAGACCTACAATCTCATAGCTGTGCAGTGTTGTGTTGGATAGTCAAAACTTAAAATGTTCCCAAATGTAAATGTTTTGTTCTTTATCTTCTACTTAAAACAGCTTTCATGATTTTTTATTCTGATTATGCATAATACTGTACCATCCACATACTCAGAAAGTGATGAAACTGAACAGCTCAAAGGACTGTTGCCGAAAAGCATCCCCTTTGATGTCTCTTGTCACTTGACACATATCTAATGAAGCAAATTTGCAAGGAAAATAGAAAATAATTGGTGCCCAACATTGTTTTTCCACTTTTTCCGCAGGCAAGAGGAAATTGAGGAATTATACATTTTAAGGCATTACAATCTGTTGGAGTTTCTGTTACAGCATGCCAAATGGCAGTTCTTAGCATCAGTTTAATGCCTGACATTTCTCACATTCCTCACCTATTACTGCAGCCCATTCACCTCAGTGGATCTCATTGTGTTCCTTTTAGGAGGACTATAGTCCTCTGCTTTCTCTTTCCCTGGCTCACTCGATCAAGCTTTCTTTATTGTTATCTTGTGTTCAGGTACAAAAAGTCAAATTATTTTGTTCTGGTTCCTCAGGATATTGTAGCAGCAATACTCTGTGTGAATTCACGGAATCTCTCTGTGTGTGTGTGTGTGTGTGTGTGTGTGTGTGTGTGTGTGTGTGTGTGTGTGTGTGTGTGTGTGTGTGTGTGTGTGTGTGTGTGTGTGTGTGTGTGTGAGCTTAGCTAACAAGAAAATCTTGTGAAACAAATGTCGCCACCCGATCATCAAGGACGATGATACACAAAAGAAGAACGAGCTTAGCTTCTTCCAGGAGCACCTCTCCAAAAATCCCCATACAGTAAGCTATAGTACTGACATCATAGATTGGCCTGGACTGCATATTTGGGCATGTCACGTATGGAACTCCATATATGGGAATAAAAGGGACACAGACAGACAGGTACAATGGGTACAATGGGTACACTGACAATGGGTATTGCATAAGCGGGTGGGCCATGCATTTAAATCGCATCTTTCATGAGCAGGCCACCGGTCTAGCTGTAATATTAAACATACTGAGAGCAGTAGAGTTACCATAAAACTGTGTGTTGGTTCTAGCTCTAAAGGTCCTTGGAGGTGCTGCATGCAAGTTAATAAAAGCATCTATCTATGCCAGTGTTCACCTCACTGACCCCGCTCCGCTCCAGCAGCAGACACCATCCATCCATCCATCCAGCCAGCGGGCTGAAGACCCCCCTGAAGGCTTCCACCAGGCAGCATCTCAGCTTGTCTCTTCCACAATCTTTAAATGCTACAAACAGTTCTGTAATTCTCTGCCCTGTAAATGTTGGGAACAGGAAGCTGTCACCCGCTCTTCAGGCTGGAATGGGTATTGACCAAACACAAAGATGCAGTGCTCACAATTGTCTTTTCTTTTCTTTTTTTAATAACATTTCTGTTAAGCAGCTATCTTAAGGCCTTAAGGGGAGAAAATGCTCATTTCGTGCAAATCAGTCGCCATTTTGCACAGATGTAGCCCAGGGCTTGCTCTAATGATTTAGCTAGGGCGCCCTAGTCTGCAACCTTCGGGGTCACCACAGCGGCCAAATCAAGTTGGGCTCCAAACGACTTTCTATACAAGAGGCTACATCTGTGCAAAATCTGGCGCTTTTAGACTGATTTGCACGAAATGAGCATTTCTCCCCATAACGCCCCGCACTAATACTCCTTTTCAGAGCTTCCATGGTAGACTACATAGGCTACTGTTAGGCAGAGGCATTAGAAAACTGTGGGATGTCATGTCTGGCAGGACATGTCTGTCCTTGATACAATAAGAATTCTATATTATGCTTTTGTTTTAAACATGTATGTATTTTACTTGTTGTAATGCCGTTCATGCCATGCCATGAAAGAGAGGCTTATGTGACAGACTAGATTAAATCAAATACTACAGATACACACAGCTGGTACCGGTACCAGCTGTCACTGCTTCAGGCTATGAGGTGTAAAGATCTTTAGGTCATAAAGACTGTCTGATTGCTGATCAATCAGACTTTTTGATGTGTGTTAGCTTTGAAGATAACAGTACCTACAGACAGGAAACGTCTCACCTCCCTTGATCAATGCATGACACGTACTTAGTGTATCACTTTGTTTCCTGCAGTCAGCTATCAAAACTAGGCCTGGCCTTCCACTGTTTGTAGCAGGATATATAGCTGACTGTGTATATGTGAGGGGAGGGGGTACTCAGTACTTGTCGCCTGACACTGCTGTGAGGTGGTTTAGGCTGGGTAGGGCTCTTGTAGGCTTGTGCTCCTGTATGCTATGCTGTATCTTGATACCTCTCCTAAATAAAGCTTGCTTGGACTTCTACTTCTCACCTTCCTGGACTCAATATTTCTATCAAACATATAATTTTCCAAATGTCTGTCTGTCTGTCTGTCTGTCTGTCTGTCTGTCTGTCTGTCTGTCTGTCTGTCTGTCTGTCTGTCTGTCTGAGTGAAATCGCATCACCATTAGCATATGAACACACCTAACATAACTGTGAAGCCCGTTTGTCACTTTCACAAATCATATGCTGTATATTAGCATTTTTATGGTGTATCTATATCTATTCTGCATCTAGCTTGAGGCATATCTATTCTGCATCTAGCATGAGGCAACATGTTTAACCAGCTCTGTGTGTGTGTGTGTGTGTGTGTGTGTGTGTGTGTGTGTGTGTGTGTGTGTGTGTGTGTGTGTGTGTGTGTGTGTGTGTGTCTGTGTGTGTGTGTGTGTGTGTGTGTGTGTGTGTGTGTGTGTGTGTGTGTGTGTGTGTGTGTGTGCGTGCGCAGGCAGGCGGGCGGGCGGGGGGGGGGGGGGGGCTGTTGTCTGGCCCTGTTACAGATTTTGTCCAAAAATCATGCAGATCGGTACACAGTATACCTCTAGCCATTAAACGAAACGGGTATTTCTTACATTGATGCTCCTACATATTATCATGCAAGCACCAGTTAAAGTTACTTTCCATCCCTCATATACTGTGTGCACAGTGCACATCCCATAACCCACACACTGCACATCATTTCAGAGCTCATATCTTTGAACGGGTAAGGACTAGTTAGTATTTATTAAGGTTTCAGAGTAAATTTCTTACTTATCAGTCCTGACTCCTGCCATGTCTTTTTATTATTATTTTGTAGATGTTTTTTGGGTCTTTCTGCCTTTATTGCGACCGTAGGTCACAGTTTACTATGAAACCTGGCAGATCCTGTCTGTCCGTGAGTAACGCCTATATTTGCATGGGCGTTGCTAAATTCATGTTTTTCTTCTTCTTCTTCTTCTTCTTCTTCTTCTTCTTTTTCATCACTTTGTCAAGGTATTAAAGATGCCCATTTGAGACCACAACCATGAGCATGAGAACCGGGTTCATGGTGTAACGGTTAGTACTCAGGACTCCTGCGATCTGAGTTCAAATCTCGGTGGAACCTTAGTTTGGATAATAATGCTTACAATCTCTCAAGTGTAGAAAGTACATTGGCTCAGGCTTGTGCAGGTTGCATTCAGTTCTGAGATTGTAAGATGAACAATTATGTTTGGTGCTTATAATGCATGAAAACGTTTTCAACGCTTTTCTCCATTCTATTCATGTTCTTTTTATATATATTTATTTTTTTCTTAACATTGTCAAACCATGAAAAGAATTCCAGAAGATGAGACTACACCCATTTGAATGAAAATAGGAACCTTTGTTTGGATAATGTTTACACTCTCTCACGTATAGAAAATACATTTGCTCAGGCTTGGGCAGATTGCATTCAGTTCTGAGCTTGTAACATGAATATACTGTACGAGGCATGTTGCCAATAAACCCTTTTGTAAATCCCGCCCCATTCTGCCCTGTTACTATGATGGGACATTAACCCTGGGCAGATTGTTTTTATAGTGGAAGTGGATGGGATTTTTTTTCCCTTCATAGCCTCATTACAGCTATATAAAGTACCAAAGGAAAAACACCTAGGTGATATTAATAAAAAGGGAAGACAAAGGTACAGTAGTTACATTGCAAAACAGGGGGTTTACCCGAAAATATATGTTTTAATGTGTTTAATCCCAGTGGGACAGAATCCTCTTTGCAGATTCTTTTATAGTGGAAGTGGATGGGATTTTTTTCCCCTTCATAGCCTCATTACAGCTATATAAAGTACCACAAAAAACACATCTACGTGATATTAATAAAAAGGGAAGAAAAAGGTACAGTAATTACATAGCAAAACAGTAGTTTTCCCCCGAAAAATAAATGTTTTAATTAGTTTAATCCTCTGGATCAGAGATAGAAAGAGAAGCGCATTGCATCTTGGGTACTAGGAAGAGGACAGAGAGAATGTTTCTCCTCACATAATAGGCTGGCTTTTCGTAATTCTGCCCATTTAAATTATATGTACCCAATCGTGACTCTTAGACCATTGATAAGGTACATGTGAACTAGTTTGTTGAAGCTTATTCGTTATGATGAGCGAGATCGCTTGACGCTTGCCGTCGCTATCACCGTACCGGCCGATCTCCGTGTCGCGCACTGCGGACAGTTTTTGAAAGCCTGAAGCAACATTCTCCACTGCACAAACTCCACCCCCGATAGCAAAAAGTGAATGTTTTTTTCTGGTTGGCCAGTCAGGGAGTCTCAGGGACCAATCAGAAGGCTGACAAACGGTCTATTGCTTACCTTTTGTGCTTATAATGCATGAAAAATATTTGCAACTTTTGCCATTCTATTCATGTTACTTTTTTTCCTATCACTTTTGTCAACTTTAAAAAAGATGTCCAGAATATAAGAACATACCCAACTAAATGGAAACAGGGTTCCATGGTGTAACAGTTAGCACTCAGGACTCTGAATCCTGTGATCTGTGTTCAAATCTTGGTGGAACTTAAGTTTGAATACTACCTAGTACCTACTATATAGAGGGTTAGGGTTATATATACCACATATAGAGAGTAGTTCAGCCCAGGCTTGTGCCTACAAGACTGCTGTAGATTAACGTTGTTGTAATAAGCGACATGCTTCGAGTGAGAGCGCAGTTTGTAACATAACAGGCTTACGATGGGTTTATTAATATTTATTGCTGATAATTAATGTTATTCTTCACGATTTCATCACAGTTGTCATGGAAAAGGGAGCACACCCATATAGTACAATTAATTACGGGGTCCTGTGGTGCAATGGTTAGCACTTTGGACTTTGAATCCAGAGATCCAAGTTCAAATCTCGGCAGGACCTTACATTGAGGAACATATACATTATTACAGTTGAAATGTTGTCTGGCTTGACTTTGACATAATGCCTTATTTCCAAATGGCATCACTCCCTGCAAACCACAGTTCACTTGTGAGACTGTAGGATGAACATGCATGATGTCAATAGCTGACCTGTTGTGACATCACATTGTTGACTCAATGACCAAGACAGCCTGTTCTGGTAATCATATATGGAGATCCCTGATGTAATCAATATTAAGCCCATATTTGGCAATGACCATACAGTATGGACTATGGACTGTATTTTTTTCTGGTGACTCATAATACCATCCTAATACGTGAGCAGGCCATGTTTTTTTTTTATAACCTTTTAAAGCTATACTGTGTAAGATTCTCAACTAGTGGTCAGTAGCCATATAGCAAACCGCGGTCGCGTTCGCGTCTTTCGCCCGTTTTTCGTACCTTCACACCCCCGCGTCTGCCTCCACAACGCCGAGAGCTATCTTTGGAGGGGTCCCTGGTTCCTGTGCGTTCAGGCATTCCGGAGAAACGGACTACTTCACCCTGCCTGGTAGGCGAGATTACCTTTTGAGTAAAGAGACACACGGGCGACTACAAATATGGCGACCCCACTTCAAGATGCGCTGTGATTGGCCGGTAGTGTACCATGTGTGCATGATCGGCAATGTGATTGGGCAACGTATACACAACGTATACAGATGATGCAGATTACGTCAATTTTGCGCGAAATCCGGTCCACGGCCAGGATCATAGAAAACATATAAAGAGAAGGCTTCAGAAGCTGAAAATAACGGAGTGGGTGTTCTAAAACTTTAGCGATTTAACAGTTAGGACAATTTTAAGATTTGTTTTATAAAAAAAGTTACATGGTACAACTTTAAATGTATTTTTCCCAAATAATTATTAAAAATAAATGAAAAAAGTTATCGAAAAAACACGGCCTGCTCACGTATTAGGAGGGTAGTATGAGTCATCAGAAAAATAATGGGTGTTTTTAATGAATCTATCAGGGTTAAAATGGAGTTTGAAGTTACAATGGGGAGAAGCCCTGGAGGAGGAGGGCCTGATAACATATACATCAAATATCTAAATATTGAATCAAGCAAATTAAAAACTGTTCAGGGTGTTCATAAAATCCTGATTAGATGATAAAATGACCAAATTTTTTTTTTGAAAGTAAAATATCCCTTTAAGTTGAATATGTTTCATGTTTAATTAAGAACCCAGGACAAGTGTGATGATCAGGCTAGAATATTTGGTGGAACAGTATCAAGTCACGGTGGCTCAGCGCTTGGCGTGGATGCATCTCCTGAGTCATATTCCAAGCATGTCTTGCAGTTCCATTCCCTCTTATCAAAAGGACTCCAGGATATAAGCGGATCAAAGGCCATGAAGAGCAATGAAGTCAAATGCTATTACAGAGCAACCATCAATGAGAGAAGAAGTCTATTTATTGGCTGCCGTCTCCCTTCTTGTCTATACCTATGTTCTCTAAAACTGCACAACATCCCCCTTTGTCCTTATGATAAGCAGCTAAATTACTTCGTTTAAATGCAATAAATGTCATCACATCATGTCCACATTGCTGCTTTGTGTCCCGCGGCACGCTTCAATGTCGAATGCCTGATTAGCACTCAAAGGAAGCGCTCGATGAGATGAATTTTAAGATTCATGTAATGTGCAAAACACGCAAGTAAAATCCTGGGTGTTAGTTTAACTCTGAGAGGGTGAAAATGGACCCTGACGGGGTACATTTTTACTGACTTTACTGTGTATGAACCACACAGTTGGGGCTCTATCTAGCCTTATCCCTTATCCCTATTTCTCTTCCTTTTTTTTCCTATTTGGAAAAAACATTTTAATATAGTTCATAATAATGTTTTTCAAAATAGTAAAATATGGCTCATTGAATATCCATGTGTAGATTATTCTACACATCTAATCTTGCATTTGAGAGAATCCAGATATTGAAAAGTTTATTTTACAATCATCATATGAAATGATATATTCACATGCAATCTGCAAGCATTATGCAAATGAAAAATACCTGTAGGTGAAAATTGGAATTATGGATTAGGTTAGTGTTGTGGTACCAATGAGTGGTTAATTTGGTACCAGTTAATTTAACTCGGGCCATTTGGGTCCATCTGTACACTCAGGTTTAAATTAACAGGTTTTATAGTATAAGGTAGGAGGACACTACTCGTCTCTGAATGGTGTAAAGTGCCTTTCCATGTCCACAATCCATTTATGTTCACCATAATGATCAATACGCTAAAACATGAACTTGTGAGTCACATTGTACCTCAACAATTGAGTAAAAACAATACTCTGACAGGGGTCTTCAACGTTTTCAGGCCAAGGACCCCTTAGTTGAGAGAGAGATGAAGCAGGGACCCCCACAACCTTTGACCTTTCACTCTGTACTTAGTCTGCTCTTTTTCCCCTTAACACCAAACCTCTTTGCCAAAAACAGCCAATCTACAAGCTCACAACGCCTCGAAGCGCGAGGTGTTGTGAACTTGTAGATTGACTGTTTTTGGCAAAAAGATCAATATTAAAATCTGAGAAAAAAGTTTCTATCACACAGAAGATTTGGAGGACCCCCTGTAGTAACTCTGAGGACCCCCTAGGGGTCCCAACCCCCCTGTTGAAGACCCCTGCTCTATGATAAGGCACACTGCAGCTCCTGTTTTTGATAACACACCTCATAATAATGGTTCAGTCAGATAACTTACGATAAGGATTGATACAATGTTTATTATTATGAATGAGTAATGCAAGTGTGTATGTCACATTTATTTTGGCGTCAGGCTCTGCTCTCCCTGCTCAGCGCAGCACAGAAGAACATCAATAACCATTAGGAGCAGGGAGATATAAATATATATAAACACCCCCCATGGGGAACAGAATTAGCAGCAGAGCCTACTGGTGGTGCTGGGGAGGCGGTGGGGGCAAGCAAGTGCCAGCTGCCAATCAGCAAGGCAGGAGGAAGAGACAACTGAGCAGCTTTAAGTAGGTTGGCAATGATCAGCTGACTGCCACATCACCTGTGACGCAAGACTGGCGTAGTAGCATTGTATCAAACTGAATGCAACCGCATTGACCCACTCAAGGTTATGCTGGCTGAACCCATTCCGCAGGCTACATCCATTTCAGTCAGATAACTTACGATAAGGATTGATACAATGTTTATTATTATGAATGAGTAATGCAAGTGTGTATATGTCACATTTATTTTGGCGTCAGGCTCTGCTCTCCCTGCTCAGCGCAGCACAGAAGAACATCAATAACCATTAGGAGCAGGGAGATATAAATATATATAAACACCCCCAACACGCAGAACCAAGAACGCCCTACGGGAAATTACTCTACCGATTCATCCTAGCAGATGTCCCACTGCTCCTTGACGGAGACACAGTGACGAAATGCAGCTAGCATTTCTGGATCCTGCTAGGACATACTAACATAATGTGGAAATCTATGTGAGCCAGGCACACCACGCCGTTTGGCACCCTAGCTGATATCCCACTGCTCCGCGTGGAGACAGTGCCGAAATGCAGCTAGCATTTCTAGATCCTGCTAGGATATTCTAACATTATGTGGAAAAACTAGGTGAGCCAGACACACCACGCCGTTTGGCACCCTAGCTGATATCCCACTGCTCCGCGTGGAGACAGTGCCGAAATGCAGCTAGCATTTCTGGATCCTGCTAGGATATACTAACATTATGTGGAAAAACTATGTGAGCCAGGCACACCACGCCGTTTGGCCACCCGCTTCGACTGGTATCTTCGCATTCAACCGGACTTTATCACCCTTTTTCAGACGTTTGAACACAGATAGTATCCACAGTGTATCCACGAAGGAGTATCTACTTTGAAGTACGCATGCGCCGATATCTCTCGCCTTGAATATTATTCCCCTCAGGGGAATCGAACCCAAACCGTGGGTTTATTGCATCCGTGCTCTACTGACTGAGCTAATGAACGGATGATGTGACTCCTTTTTTGTGCATTTATCTATGACGTGGATAGTGGGGTAGACATGCAGTGGGGTAGACGTTGATAGTGAGGGACTGAATATTTACTATTCTGTCCATAACGGCACATAACTCGGTAACGCGGCTGAGTGGGATTGTGCGGCGTTCCCACCGCTCGTCGCGGCAACTCGGCTCGCTAGCGCTCGCCTCGGTGGCGACTCACGGGGGTCATCGCCGCCCAATACCGCGCCGCTCCGTCAGGGTCTGTGGCGTGGAGCGTTGCACGGGGGAACAGAGAATAGCTGGCTTCTGGTTCGAGGCTGGAATTCTCCTCAGGTTTTATTTTTGCGCTCCTCTGAGGTTGACCACTAGATGTCGTCATTTTACTACTAATATCTCTGCCTTGGTGAGATACTTCTCTGCATTGGTGAGATACTAGTATGCTGTATCTATGGATACCTCTGCATTGAAGAGTCTGAAAGCACGTGAATATTTCGCATTAAGTGCGTTGATATCATTCGAAACAGGTGGTTTGGCACCCTAGCTGATATCCCACTGCTCCGCATGGAGACAGTGCCGAAATGCAGCTAGCATTTCTAGATCCTGCTAGGATATTCTAACATTATGTGGAAAAACTATGTGAGCCAGGCACACCACGCCGTTTGGCACCCTAGCTGATATCCCACTGCTCCGCGTGGAGACACAGTGCCGAAATGCCACTAGCATTTCTGGATCCTGCTAGGATATACTAACATTATGAGGAAATATATGTAAGCCAGGCACTGCTCCCAAGAAGACACAGTGACGTCCCACCGCTCCTTAGGAGACACAGTGACGAATGCAAGCTCCTTAGGAGACACAGTGACGAATGCAAGCTTATGTGAGCCTTCAATGTGGGGTGAAGCTCCCCTCTAATACTAAGCCGATCCCAACTTCTCCCCCAACACAGCGACACCATCTGGGATTGCTAAGACATAACTTTAGTTGCCCACACCAACAGCCATCCTCTAATGCCAGTATAGAGGAGCATTAAAACTCAAGTGAACGTAAACTCTGATGCACACAGATTACCCCCAGCTACCACCATAGCTTTAAGAAATAATGCTTGAACCACTCAAGCTAAATTACACACTTGAAGTCATTACATTCTGATAAGTTGAGATAATAGTTAACATATCAGTTCCGCTGACAGTTTGGATAAAAGAATAAAATTAAGGATGCTCCAATGCGTAGGGAATGAGCAGTAGAGTTCAGAAGGCAGTTCGCAGTACTGGCAAGTGTTTTGCTTTCGGCGAACCAGAATCTTGTCGAGGGTCAACGTCCCAGATTTAGAAGATGATGAACCAGGGATGCTGGCGATTTGCAGCACCGATCCGAAGGATTAAGTGTGCAGCATGGGAGTCCACGTCTCCGTCACACCAAACACAGCCTGGCAGCGAACCCAGCCCTTGACATGGCCTTCCCCGGCTCCGTGGAGATGAGGATCATCCCTCCCGGAATTAGACACCATGCAGGTAGCGAGACATAGAGGAATGGACAGAAAACAGGCGGCATCAGCTCTTAACAATAAATGATTTTTGATGAAGCATGAGCCACCAACCATGGCTTTCCGAAAACAAAACCTGAATAGCATGATCTGATATTTCAACCTCACAAATGGAGCAAATTAACTTGTCAGTCTACTTATAAATGGCACAGACAGTCATACGTTTGTAAAAAACTCCTACATATCTGACAAAAACAAGTAGGTAAGTGAGTGTGAGTATGTTTATGTGTAAGACTATGTGTGAGTGCGCATATAAACAGAGAGACTATGATAAGAGAATGAATGCTGCATGACAGTGTGATTGACGGTTTCAGTTCGTAAGATTCAAAGAGTGTGGTTTTATGTAAATGCATGAGTAAATGGATACGCATTTCAAGCAATAGCGGCCACCATGGCATACATAAGACTTGAACCAGAAAGAATTTAGATTAACATATAGTTTGATTAACAAATGACGTGCCTTTTATGGCTTCCGGAGAAGATCCCAAAACACCAGGTGAGCTTGTTTACTTCTTGACAATGACCATACTGCAGCTGTGAATAGAGATGAACCTGCAGCACCCATGCACTCCTGGACCTTCCAGCCTCCATGATGAACATTAGGTCATCCGACAGCGTTGATCTCCCTGGGACATGGCTCATGAGAAACAGCAGTATGAGTTCAAGCAATGAATGAACATTTAAACAAGATGAGCCGAGTGCTTCAGAGTTTAGCATGTGTGGCATCTCCAGTCTTGTCCTGTTTGAGGTGCTAGAAGTTAATATCGGATTAAATCAGCAAGGGATCCCATCGGGAAGTTCTTCTCGCACGCTCAGAGCCAAGGAACGCAGTTAAAAAGCCTTTATTTAACACTTAGGGCTTTTACATATTAAAACAATAAAAAGCCAATAAAGCTGAATGAACATCCCTTAAAATGACATGGATAAACCTAGTGCATGACTGAGTTTAGCTTCCGTGCGAGTATAGAACAGTGTTGAATCGGCTGAGACAATAAGATGAGAATGAGAATAAGCTAACTTTTATGCCAAAAAATGACACTCCTAGGGAACAAGTACCAACTAGAGAAAATAAATCATACACCATTTCATGAAACTTCAAGCCACAATTAATGAAACTATGATCTGCTGCCCACAGCCATTAATAAATGTATTGATTCTTTAATTTAAGTAACAGATTATTACAATTGTTATTTAATTATATTATTTAGATAAATGTACTGCATTATAAGCTACCCAAACTTAGAAGCCAGTCCAACATGGCTTATAATAGACAGACATGGCAACGCTGCATGTCATCCACCAACCTAGCCCAACGTGGCTTACTTTACCTGGCAACTGCCTGTTGCTGAGTCCTCTGCAACACAGTAGGCTATGTTGCTTGCAAACATACATTAACTGCACATGAAGCCACGGACAACATAGTGAAGTGAACTATCATAAACCTGAACCTTCCTATGCAACATCATCTACTCTTCAATCAATGAATCAATATCAGACAGAGCTAACCAAAGGACAGTTAAGCTATCACATGACCATGCACATGATGAATGCAAGTTAGCTTTAGCTTAGTATGAACTTAGCATGAACCGACTATCCGATGCTACTATAAGTTCCCCACCTCAATTGAGATGGGGAAATCATCATAAAGTGCATGGCTACAAAATGCACAACTCAGATTCTTGAATTAAGATAGGCCATCCTCATATCCAGGCACAACAAAACTCAAGTGAGCTTTGGCTAAACAGGCCTCCGGCCGGGCCACCTTAAATGCTGATCAATAGTAGACAAGACATTAACCAACAACCATATGCTTGCCAAGTTATGAATGCATCCAAGCTATGAATTGCTTCATAAATGAAATGATACAATGCCAAATTATACAATGCTAGAATGCTTAGAGCGGCATACAGTTAATGCTAACCAAGCAATGAAGCTATCACATGTCAAGCACAGAAATAAAAGAAAGCTAACTTTAGCTTAGCATGAACAAACACCCTGGATGCTAGCATTAGCTCACCACCAAACAATTGAAATGATGAAATCACGATACCACATGCTACAATGCACAAAACTCTGATGATCAATCGGATATATGCTCATATGGCCACTGATGAAATTGTTCAAATATGTTCAAAAGTTCTTACCAAGTAGGCTACTGGGCTGTACACATCATGCCACAAGGTCCAAACACTCAAACTAGGCTTTTGGCCAAACAGGCCTCAACCTGGTAACCCCTTAAGGCAGCTCTTAACATTTTCCCCATCACACATTTTAACTAAATATCATATCCTCAATCTCGACTCCTATACTAATTGATTCCAAAGCAAGCTAGTAATAGTGCAGAGGAGAGAAAAACACTGCACCACACCAAGAGGAAAACTCTCCGGTTGCCAGATCCTGTGAGTGAAAAAGGGACCAGGTCTATGAAACAAGCCCACAGGTTTCACCATTTGAGCTCTAAATATGATAGCAGCATTTTCTTAAAAAATGATGAAAGCAAGGCCATATAGATAACTACATTTCAGAACAAGCCCAAACAGAAGAAACCCACAACTAGAAACTTAACAGGAAAACAATCCAAAGTTGCTTTTAATAAGCAGACCTGGCAACACTGCCAGACTGAGAACAGAGTGGACGTGTGTATAATAGAAGCAGTACATAGACTACACTACCCATGATGCATTTGGCCATTTAACTTGACTTCCTGATTACAAAGAAGCCTCCATTATCAAACTTTCCACCACATAGAAAAGTTTACTGGTGCCTACGTTTATAAAGCCACAAAGTAATCACATGAGCAAGACCTACATAACCATACTTGTATCATGCACAGAAGAGGGAAGAGCAGACATGAAAGCTTCCCCACTACAGAAGATGGTGCAGGCTAATTCCTGGAGACTATCAGACTCCATTGAATGACTATGCTGCAACTTTGCAGAACAACCACAGCTTGAGGATATCAGTCAACTTAAAAACTTAAAGCAAAGACATTACCATTGACCTCCAAAACCATTTGTTCCAACACCGAACACACACAACCTGCTTTGACAGCTGAACATGAAGAATGGCAAACACAAGCAACAGTCCGGGCAAGAGCAGCAAGCAAGTGCCAGCTGCCAATCAGCAAGGCAGGAGGAAGAGACAACTGAGCAGCTTTAAGTAGGTTGGCAATGATCAGCTGACTGCCACATCACCTGTGACGCAAGACTGGCGTAGTAGCATTGTATCAAACTGAATGCAACCGCATTGACCCACTCAAGGTTATGCTGGCTGAACCCATTCCGCAGGCTACATCCATGTAAACTATTTTTAACCAAGCGGTAAATAAGTAGGTAATGTCAACTGTCACTTCAGTTAATGATTTAAAGTGCACAAATTGCTACTGAACATGAATAGTAAAAACACCATTGTATCACAGAAAATAAACCGCAAGCTCTGAAATAAATAACACCCTATTGATTTTGAGGATTTACTGCGCAATTTACCTACAATATGAATGGGAATCTTTGAAGCCACATGATTTATCGACGTGCCAGTGTAGAAATGGATGTCCACAAGCCCCCAGCCAGAATGCACGGCTGACACTCCATGACAGATATTTCGGTCAAAACAAAACAAAGAGACACAGTGGGTATCAGTGACAGTGGAAAATCGTCCTATTATATGCCAGTCGCGCCAGCCCTCAGGAAATAGCTTGTTTAACCAAGAATACGGTCACTGAATCCAATCCTCTCCACAGGGACTTGACAATCATGTATTATAATGGATTACAACCTGGAATCCAATATATGAAGCAGAGCAGTGACATTTACTGCAGCTATTTTTCCACGTTGCTTGTGCGCCCTCACGAATGTGGTTTGTTTTGTTTGAAAGCGCATATGTTCTTTTCTTCCCCGGGTGCCTGCAATTCCATTGTTTACAAAATGACAATAGCTCTGTATCCACCTGATGTCCCCACTTCCATCTGTTTACTTACTGGGAACAGAAGCTCTCATCGAAAAACATCAATGTCACCCTATGGGAGACCCAAAAAAAAAAACACTCTTAATATGGTGCCCCATCAATTTTAGACAGCACATCTCCCTCCGGCATTTCTTTATCAGCCAGCTGGTTTGAGAGGGACAAAGTATGCCTTGAATCAAAAGTTCCACTTGTTGTTTCACCCCAAATGTACAGTATGCTCTGTCAAACGACATACTGTAGACCTACAATCTCACAACGGGTCGCTGATGTGACATGTTGTGAGCTTGTAGGTCTGCTTTTTTTGATGTGCGACACAGTTATGCGACAGAGCTTAAATTATACTTCATGCTCTTTTGTACTGTGTGAAAGAGGTCCCAGTGCTGTGGTGAAAGTACAATGATAAAAGAAGCGTAATAACAGCTAAGCTACTCTACTCATATATCCATCTCACTCTAAAATGCACATTCAAATACGCTATAATGACATCAAGATTAAACTTTCTGAACCTTTTATCACAAACCTTCAAGTAAAGAAAGAAACTAAATATAGCTGTCACTCAGACAATTCATCCCAAGAGAGGTTGACTCATCTCCCTCCAACATTATTCATTTCTCTGAGACCACATGACACACAGCTTAACCTGCACCTTAATCTTAATTACACCAACGCTACAAATATGCTGTTCTTTTGTCATTCCTTTTCTCATTTTCTCTGGTGTTCACTCCAATTAATCCATCCTGTGAGGAAAAACTCTTTGCTCTGACGAAATGCACGAAATGAACAAGCAAAACATACTTCCCCTCTCTTGTGTCTCGTCTTGTCTCCCCCTCTCTCTCTCCCTCCCTCTCTCACACACACTCTCTCCATTTCTCTCTCTCTCTCTCTCTCTCTCTCTCTGTCTGTCTGTATGTCTCTCTTTCTCTCTCTCTCTCTCTATCTCTCTCTCTCTCTCTCTCTCTCTCTCTCTCTCTCTCTCTCTCTCTCTCTCTCTCTCTCCCCTCTCTTTCTCTCTCTCTCTCTCAATCTCTAATGACTTGAATTATCCCGTTCAATCAAAGCGTGGCATCTGGCAAAGTTTAACTGCCAGTTAGTCATTTACCCCGGATAAAAACAAATAAAAATGTGTGGCACACATAATTTAAGTGATTAACTGTCATTAATGCAGCCAATATCCACTCGCAAACAAAACAAAAACACAGCAAGTGAAATAAACAGTGGGCAGAGATGATTATCCTTCATCCATCTTTAGATGTGGCAAACAGTCATAGTTATTCAAAGGATTCAGGCTTGACAGTGATACTAACATTTATAGTACCGTATCCTTGTAAATATTGGGCATTCAGTGTTATTTTATTCAGGGGCAAGGTGTTTAACTGGCTTCCGAGATACTATTTCACAATTCTTTTATCGCATGGGTCTAGAGCTGAGAGCTGTCAAGAACAGGGTCTGAGTGAGATTCTGTAAATGGTGCATTTATATAGCGCTTTTTATCCAAATCGCTTACATAGATTGTGCATTACATTCACCCATTCACACACACATTCTAACAGATGGCAGAGAAAATCATGCAAGGCATCAACCTGCACATTGAGAGCAGAGTCTTGATCAAGGGCACTACGACACTAACTATGGGGGATCCCATCCCGGGATCGAACTAGGAACCTCACGGTTTCCATTTGAATGCTCTACCGGCCACTCTACCCCTGAGCCACTGCCGCCCCCATTCTGTCTATGTGTCTGGGGCTATTCTCACAAACCAGCCAAATGTTTTGGACATGCTGCCAGGAGACCTGGGCAGTAAATAACATTTTTTTGAATAGTGTTTTTTTTTTAGATATATATTACGGTTTGGCTCTGCAAGAGACTAGTCTTTGACAGGGTCTGTTTGTGTGAGAAGAAGAACACACTGAAGCAGCTCAGACTATTGTAAGCCTCTTTATTAAGTATAAAAAGTAAGACTGAAGGTTTTTTTACTGCCTCAGAGTCATGAATGGTTCCAAAGCTAATCTCAGGAACCACTGGACCGATCAGCACCAAGATGTGTAAGCACCACGCTGCCAGTATACTGCTCAAGACCCAAAAGAGAGATTAGACATTTGCCCGGAACCCAAACTAGTGAAAATAGCAGATCGACAAGCGCACAACAAGTCGCTTCGTGTGGGGGCGCCCGCTGGCCTACTGGTCCAGGCGCATACTAGCCTGGAACCAGACCAATCCGCCTGGGCAAAAAAACTTGCCCTTGGCGAATATCCGATACGCAGTGAGAAATTTGTATGAGCAACGCCAGGCTAGGCACATACCACTTAGGCATTGATGCCTGTCTGCATCGCCGGGTCGATTCCCGATCCGGACGAGGTTTGTGTTCTCTCCCCCCATTTCCTGTCAGTCTACTGTCCTATCAATAAAGGCATACAACATTTTTTTATCTTAAAATGGCTTACAACGTGAAAAGCTCACACCGCGTCGTGCTGCTATCTGCTATTATCAGAGCGCAACACTGGAGTGCATTCATCATCTACTGTAATATATCTGTGGGACACCACAGAGGCCCAATTCGTTTTTTATTGTAACAGTGTGAGTGTGTTTTTTTGTTTTTTTTTGCTTTGATGTTGAAAGGTAGGCTACTTGTTGGGCTTCAAAAATAGCAGGCCATTGGTGGTCTCCCTGGTGGGATGTTCTGATCTGAAGATGAAACGTCCAAGTGAAGCTCAGGAGCTTTGAGAGCGAGCCATCTGAAGATGAACCCCCACTGCACTGCGAAAAACCCCTTGTATCATAATAATTCATCTTTCTATGGTTTCTTTGTTTTGTTTTTCATAAATGAATGCCCTATTTTATATTATGTTAAATAACTGTGTTGTTCAGAAGAGGCAAGAATAGACGATCTACAAGCTCAAAAGGTGCCACGTTGCGATGCATTGTGTGCTTGGCTAGTTTGAGAAATGTAATGTAACTGTAATGTTTTACCTAATGGCTAATGACATACCCAAAATAGGGACACCAGGTTGAAAATGGTTAAGTCTGTCTGTGGTTGCTAAATAATAACTACATTGGAACAGGTTCTTCTTTATATTTCCTGAAAGGAAGGATTTTGGACATGCAAGGTTTCTGCCTGACACTGACAATATAATGCAGTGTGTGAGTGAAGTCAGCAACATGTTTGCTGCAGCTTTGAAGCAGTGAGTAATCTCCTGCTGCAGCATACTGTAATGGTACACACAGCAGTAAACTAGACCCATGTAGAAAGGACTTACAGTGTTCAGCCTTTTGCCGTTTTAGTGTCTGTCTGTGTCTTGAACAAGGCAGAGGCAGAAACGCATTATCCATGTCATATTTAAAGTACAGACACTCAAAGAATCACACCAGTGTGAAGTGAGCGGTGCCAAATATGAGTTAATTTCATTAAGTGTCTTGCGAAGCTTGGCCAATGTGGGATGGGGCAGGACATACGTACACTCAGACAAAGCCAGAAATGTACTTCATTACTGTCAGTGTCAACCAATGCATGAGACTGTAAAGAAACACATCCAAGAATGAGCATCATGGAAAAATCTATGTCCCTTTGTCATACACTCCAGGGACACAATCTAAAACATGGGAAAGCTAGAGAACTGGGTGAAATGAGCTAACCTCATTCGCAGCACTGAACAGTGACGCGCCTCATGGGAAATATTTATCTGAGTCTTCAAGGCATGCCTGCAGCAGATCGTTACCCCCTTTCAGGATATATTTAGCAATGCTTAGAACTCTCGGCTAATTACTAACAAAGAGCTTTTTGGAGAGCACATTAGGCAAACGCCGGGTGTTTTGGAGCCGAGACGTGGCTGTGGCTGTAATCCTGAGCCAGAGAGGCTTGCCTCCTCAACCGGGCCTGCCATCTGCTAAGGGTTTCCTCTACGATCAGTAATTGCACTCTTTTTGCCATTCTTCTCAACACTTTAGACATCGGCAATTCCCTGTGCATGAGTAGGCTACAGTCCCTGTGGCTGTCAGTTCCTAGTTGGTCTTGGGAAGGGTGTCGGCTGCCGTAGTGGTTCTCAAAGAGGGGTGGGGGACCCCCAGGGGGTCCATTGAAGGCCTTCCAGGGCCCCCCAGAAAAATGAAGCATAGCGTTATTTTATGCAGGACACGTGAGTCTCCTGCATAAACAACTGCAAGTTGAAGGCACCATGGAGGAATCGAACCACAGCATCCACGGTGGTGGGCATGAACATTACCACTGCACCACCTGGGCTGCGTCTCAGGTCCTTATTCTGATCTGTCCTATCTCCTACATCCTAGCTCCTGCAGGAAGTCTCTTATTCCTGCTCGAAGGACATAGGAAATGGGCTTAGGAAGCATCAGTGAGGAGGTAGGACGTAGGAACCCCCAGTGCTTCCTACCAGAAAGTCTTTCCAAGCCGAACAGCGTGCCGCGCCCCTCACTCTGGAGGGGGAGGGGCCTATTACCTGTGTTGTTGTCATCAGAAATGGACATTGCACGACATGACACTTATGAGGAATTGACTTCCCACTTCTCTAAACAACCTTTCCTCCTTTCCCATCTCCTCTTCTCGTTTCCTACATGCTTCCTCAGTGGGAGGTACTAACATGCAAGGAAAGGACACAAGTGTAGGAAATGAGGATGTAATTTAAGGACTTGATGTTTCAGGGGAACTGCCACCAACATATCCACTCATCATGTAAGACCCTTGATAATGTGTGTGTACAGTACTGTGTAAAAAAAAAAGGCCATCTCTACACTTGCCTGTGCGTGGGTGTGCGCACAGTGTGTGCGTGTGTGCTTTGCATTGGTGCTCGTGAGCCAACATTGGCAGCCTATTTTTAAACAGCCAAAGCAACCTTAATCCATCTTTAGTTGGAAAGGGGCCTACGTGGGTGCCCGGAAGATTTGAATATTACCATAACAGGCTCCTAACAAGGCTCTGGAGCATTCAGAAGGCTATGGCAGTGTTTTATATGGAAGGTCCCAGCCCCTGGTTTATTGGAGGGAGCAAGAATCCCCAGCGAAATGCTGCATAATGATAGGAAATTTGCAAAGTGTCACCTTTGCCAATGTTAGACTGACACAACCGACGGGGCAAAGCCGCTTAAGGTAGAAGGTTCTTCATATTTGACAAGAAATATGCCTGTAAAACTTTCAACTTCCAAACTGGCATACCTATTTTGGGCATGCAATAGAAACAATTTGGTGGCTTTAAAAGAGAGAGGACCGGCCGGCGTTGCTTTATTCAAGGGGGGTAGTTCCCCTGAAACACCAAAGTTCTTCCCAATCTGAGCTCAAACCAAATAGTACTTTCAGAATGCTGCTTGGTTTTCATAAACACTTTACACTATACACACAATAATTTTCCAAAATTCTGATTCATACAATAGAGACAGAAAAGCCACTATTAGCGATGAGACAAATAACATGGGAATGTGCGACAGGGGAAGTCATAGTGGTGTTTATTGCTTATACGGCCCGATGGAAGAGTCCCTTCACAGAGGAGAGCCAGCTACACAGTGAAGCAAGAGTTCTGTGCCTAAAAGCCAAACTCTGTGATTACCTGACTCAGAGCAGATGCTCTCCGGCCAGGAGGCAGCAGCCAGGTGCTGGCATATCAAATTGATTGAGGATGAATTTCGGCACATACCTCCCCTCTATGACCAGGCCAAGGCGCTGTCCAAGGTGCTGAACCCTGCCGTCAATTATATGCATGCTGAACTCCAACATAAAAAGTTCAAATATGGAGATACAAGGTTTCTGCCCGACGGCGACGTGTATGAAAGTCACGAAGATTGCAGATCTACAACGTGAGCTCGCAGATTGGCTATTTTTGCAATTTCGTTTAGAAAGGGCTTAAGTGTTTAAACCCCATTTGGCCTCGAGTTGTTGAAGTTGTTCGATTCTATTTCTGTGCAGTGCAAGAATCATTGATCTGTTTCCCTCTCCTTCCTCTATGTTTTCAAAGCAATGAATTCTCATCATCACGGAACGGAACGGCATCGAGCTTGAGCCTGGCAAATATCCTCTAGGCAAAAAAAAAAAAAAAAAAAAAAAAAAAACCCTAAGAGCGTCCTCAAAAAAGAGGTCAAATGAAGAAAGCCTCCATTATGCGTTTAGCAACAGTCATGCACACACAGTGCACTCACCATGTGTGTTCAGTCTAATACAGGGGTCTTCAAAGTTTTTCAGGCCAAGGACCCCTTAGCGGAGAGAGAGAGATGAAGTAAAATTGTGTTGCAGATTAAACTTTCATAGATTTCATAGATAGCTTCATAGACTTGATTGACAGCTGTAAAAACTCTGAGGACCCCCTAGCCTAGATGGTGCCGGACCCCCTGTTGAAGACCCCTGCAGTAGTAGCCTACTGTATATTCAGCCATTAATGGAATTTTTCTACTTTTTTTTTTCATTTATTGCATAGGGGTAGACTGTGTTGTTCATTAAAATGAGAAGATATTACCCCCGGAGAAGCAATGCAGTCGGTGGTCGCTTTGATTGAAAAGCACTTCACCTTCAAAAACTCATCACAGTTCCTTTTTGCGTGTAATAAAGTCTGCTGGATCCAGTCACTCCTGGCCATCGATCAGAATGAAAATAATGAATTAGCCCTGAGACATATCTGGCAGCCTTAAGCCTTGCTTTATTTCGTCGTACGACGGCATTACATGTCGAAAAATAGGCAGTCTCTAAGCTCACAGCGTGTCGCGGACGCGGCGCGATGTGAGCTTGCAGATCGTCCATTTCCGGCACGCTACACCGCCGTGCCACAGAGTACAGGCCACTGCCAGGCTTTTACTCGCAGCCTGTCGCAGGCCTCCAAGAAATAATCACCCAATCTGCACCGTGCACACTTCAATCTAAATGTCAATTCATATCACATTGTGTAAGCTGAATCATTAAGAATATCTGTGAGATTGCGTGTTACGGGTCCGTCGAAGGGATGGCAAGAACAGCGAACCTCTGAGCAACTGAGTGGGCCATTGATTCGATACCGATATATATATATATATATATATATATATATATATATATATATATATATATATATATACTGTGTGTGTATATATATATATATATATATATATATATATATATATATATACTGTGTGTGTATATATATATATGTATATATATATATATATATATATATATATAGTTAGCTGATTTTCACTGTTGTATGACATGCCCAGAATAGGGACACTAGGGATCAAGTGGTTTAAGGGACATGAAAGCCAGGCTGATTTTGTGGTTTGTTTTCTGGTTTTCAGGTTAAAACAGCAAAAACATGGCAGGCTACATGTTGACCTTATACAGTGTGAGGTAAGGTCGATGATACACGAAAGAAGAAGGTAAGCAACACAGCTGCAGCTGGTGTTTGAATGTGCAAGCGTTGACTTAGTGGCAGACCCATGGCTCTGTGCACACCTAAATCTAAAACACCCATAGTAAATGGTAAATGGTGCCTTTATCCAAAGCGCTTTACAGAGACTGTGCATTACATTTACCCATTCACACACTGAAGGCGGAGGAAACCATGCAAGGCACCAACCTGCACATCGGGAGGAATTAGGGGTTCAGACTCCAGAGTCTTGCTCAAGGACACTTCGACACCAACTCTGGGGGAGCCCAGGAACGAACTGGGAACCTTCCGGTTGACAAGCGGCCAATCTACCCCTGAGCCACGGCCCCCTCGTGATAGGCTGTATTAACCATTGGGCCGGTGGGGCCGTTGCCAGGGGCCCTTGGCTCTCAGGGGCCCTTGGGGGAACTGGGCCGCATGGTCATTGACAATTTACTCAAATTAAATGTACTAGACCTTACCCGTTCGAATATATGTGCTGCAAAATATGTGCAGAGTGTGGGTTATGGGGAAAGTAACTGTAACTGCATGGTGCGTGCGTGAGAACATGTGGGAGCATCATAATGTAAGGAGCAGCCCATGGAGGAGTGTATATTTATGATGGATACAAATAATTTAACAGCAAAATTAGGTGAATAGAAGTATGAGGATGTATTTGCTCCACATCATTTTTCTATACCCGTTGGAAGATGAGACACACATCACCCGTTGCATGCGTGACCCATGCAGAGAGAGAGAGAGAGAGAGAGAGAGAGAGAGAGAGAGAGAGAGAGAGAGAGAGAGAGAGAGAGAGAGAGACTGCAACATTCCTAACTGTGAGAGAGGTGTGTGTGGGCCCGGGGCTACAGATCCCATGGCCTGGAGGAACGGACGGTAACCCTGACAACAGGCTGTAGAGCTGTAGAGTGAAGAAACGCTAATAAATAGCTAGAATTTGGGAAAAATGAAATTCGGGCTCCGTCACCGTGTGTATAATGCTAATGGCCAATGCCATGTTAAATTTGAGATCAGTCGCTGAAGCGAGTGAATAGATAATGCATTTTGTGACCTACTGACTGACTGACCTCCCTCTCTAATTATAGTATGGATTATGTTAATTAAAAATCAAATGTGTGGGCCCCTCCTCTGTTGTCTACAGGTGCTTTCTTGGCCCACAGATGATCCTCATGGCTTAAAATCCGAGTTGGATAGTACACGTTTGGAGGGAGGGGGGTTTATGGTGGAGGGTGGGGGGGCCCTAAAAAAATTATAGGCCAGGGGCCCTCGCGGGGGTTAATCCGTCCATGCGTGAATTTGATTAGCTGCAGCTGCATTGCTTACTTCCATACTGTACTTTTTAACCTAAACTGGAAAACAAACCGCAAAACCAGACAGGGTTTCATTCCCCTTTAAAATCCTCCCAGAAGCTGTGATAGGGGCAGCTGTCCTCACCGTGGGTCTAATTCGTTCCTCTTTCTCACCGCGCCTCCCCAAGAAATGGCCCATTACTGCTCAACACTTTTATCACCATCTATGTCAAGTAGACATTTTTTTTCCCTCCTTCTTTTTTAACAGCCTCTACGTGTTGTCTTCTCTAGACAGATGATGCATTTTAGAAGGCCATATTGAAATCCATTGCTATCCGTCAGCCTGTGTGAGACCTCTGTCATGCCGGTAGATAGGAGACCTGTCAGGGATTAAGTGGTGTGACGGGCGGTGGAAGATGTGCGCAGTGTGATTTATCATTCTCAGGCTGATTAGATACGAGGGGTGATGCTCTCACCAAACATCTGTAATGTCAAGAGCCGTGCAGATTGTCCCCCCCCCCCCTTCACAACGTTAAGATGTAATTTTACCTGTCTCTGCCTGTCTATCTTTTCTTAATCTTGATCCAAACCCTGCTGTCACTCTGTCTGTCTGTCTGTCTGTCTGTCTGTCTGTCTCTCTCTCTCTCTCTCTCTCTCTTTGTCTGTCTCCCTCTCTGTCTCTCTGTCTCTCACTCTCTCTCTCTCTCTCTCTCTCTCTCTCTCTCTCTCTCTCTCTCTCTCTCTCTCTGTCTCTTTCTCTCTATCTCTGTCTCTCTCTCCCCACCTCTATCTCTCTCTCTGAGTGTGTCCCTCTCATTTCAGTCATTCACATAAGCTCACTAGCGGTTGCAAAACTTGGATTAACGGAAACTGACAGGACTGAGGATTCACTCTTGACAAAGGATAAATCAAAGAAAATACCCAACCAATAGCCCTCTGCTCTGTCGTCACTGGTTTGTGGAATCAGCAGGGAACGGAAAGCTGCCAAAGTCAGAGTCAGGGTCCTGAATTCTTAATAGGGGGAGGCCATTATCATCAGCTCATTTTGAAGCAATTACAAAAGAATATGAGTGCTCTTCAAACAGTGCATGTCTCCCTTGTTTGTTAAACACAAAAGCGGGATGAGGTCTTTGCGAGGGTCGGGAACGCCACTTCTGTGGAATATATCGTCGTTGTCGGGTGGAAACCTTGTATGTCCAAAACCGTTCGTTTTTCATTTATTATTTTAAAAATGATTTAAACTAGTGAAAACAGCCGATCTGCAAGCACACAACGCCTCGCACCGCGAGGCATTGTGTGCTTGTATATCTGCTGTTTTCACGACTTTTGTGCGACAGCCTTGTATGATGAAGCAGGGCTTTACTTTGCGAAAACAAATGAACAAATTTGAAACTTGGAGATACGAGGTTTCCGACCGACAGCGACGATATGATGCCTGTATTCTGGCCTCCTGCACTAACAGGTTCTATGTTCTATTTTGGTTCATCACTTCTTGTGTCATTTACTGAGCTTTTTTTTTTGTCTCAGGCTTTATTCCCGAGTTTGAATCTTAATACTCGTCAGTGTGCTTTGATGAAAAGCTCTATAAATATGCATTGTCAGCAGGGGGCCGTAACAACAAGCGGGGTGTGGGACCCCTACTGTATGCAACAGTAAACAAACAATCCTCACTGCAATGTGTACACATGATGGCGCATTCAGAAAAGATGGATGCCAAAAAAATATGTTGTGCACACTGCTAGTACCTCTGATTGGGCTGAAACCGTGCTTGGGCTGAGTCATAGGTCCTTGATATGAGACAACCAATGTCATGGATCAGTTGTTCCCAACCAGTGGTCGAGGGGGTTCCAGGGGGTCCCCAGCTAAATGATGGAGAGTTGGTAACCTGGACCCTTATAGATCTTAACTCTTGAGAGTGTAAAATGAAAAAATGAAACCAAATGGGTCCATTTGGTTTCATTTCACGCTCTCGTGAGTTAAATCGTTGTTCAACATCTACATTACTTAATTTACAATAAGTAAATGTAAATCTTGATTTTTTTATTTTATTTTGATCAATGTCTTACTTTTTGGGTCTGAGAGACTAAATCTCATCAAAACGTCGTTGTCGGGTGGAAACCTTGTATAACCAAAACCGTTCGTTTTGCATTTATCATTTTAAAAATGATTTAAACTAGTCAAAACAGCCGTTCTACAAGCACACAACGCCTCGCGGTGCTTGTAGATCTTCTGTTTTCACTAATTTTGTGCGATGGCCTTGTATGATGAAGCAGGGCTTACCTTGTGACAAAAACGTACACATTTGAAACTTGGAGATACAAGGTTTCTGCCCAACAGTGACGAAATGGTGGTCCGTGGCTCAAATGCCAAATAAATAATGGACCTTGATATGAAAAGGGTTGAAAACCACTGTCATAGACTGATGGCCACATGAAGGCCGTGATCTACACCCATCCAAGTCCCAGATCTATACCGTACATTGGAAGCTTCGCCATTCCCATGTGGATCCCGAGATCCACATCAATACATTTTAACATTTTTTTAGGAGAGCAATGGCACCCAATATAGCGAGAGAGAGAGACAAAGGGCCTGATTGCTGTTAGTGCACAGGGTCTTTTCACAGTCTCCAGAGCTAAAAACAAGCTGGCACACACAGTACTGTGCCATCACAAGTGGTAATTTTTTTTCAGTTGTGTGGTGGTGTTGTCCAAATCTCCATATCGGCATATGCTTAATAACGATGGCGAGTGACCTCTTGGAAGTGCGCACCCCCACAACGCCCACTGATTCTGCACCAGCGATACGTTGTGTGCATAATTTACGTTGAGCCGAGCGGATACCAATACCTTTAAATATCTTCATTTGTATTCATGTAAGTAAGGGAATGGACCACCTCGGGGCATGGTGATGAGTCAATGATTTGTGCTGCATACCTACATGCACTAGCAGTCAAGGTTTTGTGGTGTTTAAACGAAAGGAAAACACCAGGGTATGTTTTGTTTTGTTTCTGTCAATCAAAAATGATGTTAAAGACCTACATTTAACAAGCACATAATTGCAATGGCAGGGCACTGTGAACACACTGTACTGACTGAATAGAATGGGTGCTAAATACAGTGGCACTAAAAGTGGTTCTTTGGCTCATAATCATACTGTGGGGAAACCAATCTGAGTTCCCAGAATGGGGAAACCAAACCACTTTTGGTGCTAAATAGCACCTATTTTAAAGGTGCTACATTATGTAACACCTTTGTCAAATGGTATAGAATCATTAGGTGCATAAACTAAGTTGAAGACCAGTAGAGAATCTAGAAAGAACCATACATACATACAGGGGCAGGGGCTTAAATAGCACCTCAGCCACCCCAAAGAACGGCTGAAGAACCAACATTTTCTGTGTGTGTGTGTGTGTGTGTGTGTGTGTGTGTGTGTGTGTGTGTGTGTGTGTGTGTGTGTGTGTGTGTGTGTGTGTGTGCGTGTCGTGTGCGTGCGTGTGTGCGTGTGTGCGTGTGTGTGTGTGTGTGTGTGTGTGAGTGTGTTACATCTGAATGTCTTGAACGCAATCTGCTTTGATCTCTTTAAACACTGGTGTCCCTATTTTGGGAAGAAAGAAAGAAAGAAAGAAAGAAAGAAAGAAAGAAAGAAAGAAAGAAAGAAAGAAAGAAAGAAAGGAAGGAAGGAAGGAAGGAAGGAAGGAAGGAAGGAAGGAAGGAAGGAAGGAAGGAAGGAACGAAATTAGTTGGTTGGTTTCAACTCCCAAAAGATAATAATAATAAATAATAATAATTTTATATCACTTTTCTAATCAAGTTGTGAACTCATAGCACTTTACAATGGTCCATTCATTACATTGGGTAGTATGACCATGTGGCATGATATAACCGCAGTGGGTTTGTTGTAGACCTGCTATTTTAAGAATCTTAAATCTGTCTTGAAGACAGCATTCAGATTCATTAGCAGCACACCGGGGAATGTTCCTCTCGTCCTATTAGTATAATCACTTCCTGTTTGCAGCACCTGTAGTGCCTCACTCTGCTTGCCGCGAGCGCACACAAACAGAGGGACGCTCACTCGGTTGCGACTGCGACTGCGCTGATTTCAATTTACTCCAGGCATTTACGCCACGCGGCGAGTCTGAAAGAGGAATCTGCAGGGATTTGTCACCGGCGGAGAGCCCTGCGTGACAGGTTTGGCAGTGCAAACAGTTGGCAGGTGCCTGTGACGGCGATTAAAGGGAGGGCATTCTCGCCTCAGCCAAATCCTGAGAAACTGGAACTGGAGCACTGCTGTTTCTCATTGGCGTGAAGAAAAAAAGAAAAAAGTGAAAGAAGGAAATGAAAATGTGAGTCGTTACTACTAGGTGGAATGCTGGCCTTAATTTACTGTCTCACCGCCACAACTGAATTATAATGTTAAAATGCATTAGGTTCAGGCACCGCCGTGACGGTTTTTGAATTTCCCTTCAATAACATGGTCGTACATCTATGTGGAAATGACCTGCCCACTCCATCTCTCCTGCAATGATATTGACATCGCAGCTTTATGTGTGTGTGTGCGCGTGCGTGTGTGTATTTTTGCTGGTGGGGACTTGACTCAGGGGGCAGCAGCACCAACCACATTGTGCTATACTAGAAAATGACCCACCCCCTTTTGTCACTCTTTTTGGAGCTGTGTGAAGCACAGGCTCCCTATACGTGGCCGTGTGGGTCTGTCTGTGTGTATGTAGCCTGAACTTCCTAAACTTCGGCACGCCACTAGTCCCACAGTTTTGCCACCACACACTCGCGCCATATGTCAAATCGACCGGCTTACTCGGGAATCGTGGGCTATTACTTTTCTAAGAGAAAGGTTCAATAGTTTAATTGATATTAATTTATTAGTGAATTAATTTTCCCCATTGACTTATAATGGGAATTGCAAAAACTCACATTCAATTATTTGTCTCTCGCAAACCATAGGGGCTAGAGTTTCAAGACTTGGAGAGGAGGTTCATAATGATTTCAAGGATTAAATAAAAAATAATTGTGTCATTTGGCCGCATGGTGGCGCCATAACACCCCACTTTACGTTTTGGCCTGTAACTCTTGAACCGTAGGTCGGAAAATTAAAATTATTTTTTCCCTGGATTCCTTGGGTCATGACGCATCTCCCCATACGCCCATTTGCGCCATGATAGATTTTCCGCCATCTTGAATTTTCTCCAAAACACACTTTTTGCTCCTTTTCCTACATATTTTCTTCAAATGTCACAAAAATCGGTACACATGATCCACACACACACACACACACACACACACACACACACACACACACACACACACACACACACACACACACACACAGCTCCACTTCACACGGGTGTGATTTTTTTGCGTAGGATGGAATACGAGATTATAGAGTCCACGTCCATGCATGCTTCCTGCAGTGCACCTAAGTGCCTGACACCCACCTCCAACAAACGCACGCGCACACGCACGCACACACACACACACACACACACACACACACACACACACACACACACACACACACACACACACACACACACACACACACACACACACACACACTATCAGGGACGTGCAGAGAATGTTAGAGAGGCAGGGCCTGACATTTCTAAAATGGCCTTTTGGTGAAAATATCAAAAATAGCAGACCTCCAAGCTCACAACGCGCCGCAGTTGTGAGCTTGGAGGTCGGCTATTTTTGGTACTTGACAGAACACTAAACTAAGTATAATCAAGTGAATGCTGGAGATGTGGCGTAACGGGATGGATTTCTACACAGAGAGGGCAATTCTTTCAACATAACACTCTGCATTCAAGTTCATGAGAGTTTGGACAGTAAAAACTGCATTCATGGTCTGGAGAGGGCACCTTTTACATATGGCTAAAACTAAAAGGGCAGGGGCTCAAGCCCCCTTTGACGAGCCTGCACACTATATATATACTGGCTTATCCACCATCAGATACATTGCATTTTGTACCAATTATAGCTTTGACAGTCCTTCTTAGCAGCTGAGTGTGGTCCTTTCCCTGGAGTGTCCGGGCCAGTAATTGAAAATCAGGTATTTGGCTGTGTGCGTAGGCCTACCACTCACCCCACCTGTCCACTCTCATTCAAAAGCACCCACATTCACACCTGCACGCACACATGCACCAACTCCTGTGCAAGCACACACGCACACGCACACGCACACGCGCGCACACACACACACACACACACACACACACACACACACACACACACACACACACACACACACACACACACACACACACACACGTTTGTATTACTATAGGCTACTTGTGAGGACATCAACTTTTTAGAACAGCATTGAAAATGGGCATGTAGCGCTATTCCGAGGTTCCGTTGTTTCAAGGTCCCAGTAGTCCGAGGCTAACCTGCCGACGCTGGTGAATGCTAACCTGGTGAATGCTAACCATATAAGCCTATGCTAACTGGACCACTGGGACCTCGAAACAACGGGACCTCGGAATATCAAGATTTTGCTATTGAAAATAACAGAGAATAGCTCAAAAATAGTCCAACTGTCTGTCCATAACTCCATTGCCAAACCCTAAACCTAACCTCTAAATCCCTAATCCTTTAATTGTAAGACTAACTCCCCAAATCACTTTTAACAGTAAAACAACATTTCTCTTCGTGAGGACCAACAAACCGGTCCTTATAATGTGTACAGCAGGGGTCTTCAATGTTTTCAGTCCAAGGACCCCTTAGTTGAGAGAGAGATGAAGCAGGGACCCCCACAACTTTATCATAGATTCCATATGGTTTAATTTGTTGACAGTCCAATTGTCAGTGTATTTTGGATTTATGTCAATTTGTGTTTTCAGATATTTACTTGAACCCTCAATACTAAATAATGAACTTGACCTTTCACTGTACTTAGTCTGCTCTTTTTCCCCTCTACACCAAAGTTCTTTGCCGAAAATAGCCGATCTACAAGCTTGTAGATCTGCTATTTTTGGCTAAAGTTCTCAGAATATGGACGCTCGGGTTCAAGTGGTTAAAATAAAAAAGGAGAAAAAAACTCAAAGATTTGGCGGCCCCCCTGTAGTAACTCTGAGGACCCCCTAGGGGTCCCGGACCCCCTGTTGAAGACCCATGGTCTACAGTATTTCTCAAGTCGTGCTACACTTGTGGGGACACTTGGCCCTCGCAAGTACGGTAATACAAATACACACACAAGCACGCACGCACACCCACACCCACACCCACACACACCCACACACACACACGGTAATGGATACATTTCAGTCTGTCAAAGCTCTGCCTCTCCACGGTGTGCTGGCTGATGGACATGGAGATGACATCTTTCTGGACCGAAGCCATCTCATGCCACAGAGATCATCCCTCAAGCTTCAAAGTGGCTCTGAGACTTGCCATTCACAAAACTTCACCCGGAAAGCTCAAAATCTCTGTATATATGTGGAATCAGTGGTGGAAAAAGTACTCAAAATGTTTTACTTACTGTAAGTAAAAGTATCAAAGCTAGAAATACGCTGCTACAAGTAGAAGTACATAATTAAAAATGTAGTAAAGTATACAAGTATTGGAATTGGAAGTATAAAGTACCAACGACAAACGCACAACGCATTGCGTTGTGAGATCTGCTATTTTTAGAATAGGACGTGTTAAACAAAATGTAATGCCTCAACTCTACCAAGTTTCCATCTCCTAGTAGTGCTCGTCAGGGTGGGGGTCTCCAGTTCAAATATGAGTATTTTGGGGGTTGCGGCCTGAAAAGGTTGAAAACCACTGGTCTAAAGAACACTAAACTAACTGTAAAAGGGCTGTGTCACTGTTGTTTTTAACCATGAGTTCCGTCACTCTCTCTCTCTCCTCCCGTATTCCCCGAAGCATCCCATTGCTTAGTTGGCCTGGCAGCAAAAGCTGACACTGATATGGGCTGTAATGGTTGAACGGTTCACTTCGTTCTGAGACAGAATGACTGCAGAAAGCCAATATACCAGTGGGTTTGACTCATTAAACAAATTCAAAATTGAAAAAGTCTGCCTGTTCAAAAGTGCCTAGGGCTCAATATAAATTAAACGCACAGATGGAAAAAACGAGAAACGGGGGTTGGGATGGGGCAGAAAAAAATACATTTCAATTATGACCCCCAAACACCCAGATCAGAAAACCCTACTGAAGTCGATAGCAATAAATGGTACGGAAACGTGAGACAGGCGTCGTTTTCATTGGGGTGCTGTTTGCAAAAATATAGCGTATATAATTGAGAATGAAGCTCTGAAATGTATGTATGACAATTTGTTTATCTGATGGTGCATGCTACTGCAGTGCTATAATCATGCAGATGGCAGAGTGAAGTAGGGATGGGACGATACGCGATATTATCGTTTATCGTGATAAAAAACACCCAAGATAATCGTATTGTGGAGATTTAAATTATCGTGATATCATCCTCCGTCATGCACTGGGATCAATTCACCTTATATTTGCCGAGCTGCATATCCTGTACCACTTAAACTCTATTGGTAAGACGTACTTAAAATATACGTACTTGATACAGTCTTTTTCTCACTCTCTATCAAATGCCTTTGCCAAAAGATCTACAAGATCTACAAGCTCACAACGTGTCACAACGTGACGCGTTGTGAGCTTGTAGATCTGCTATTTTTTGGCAAATGTTCCGCCCCAGGATAATGGATTTTGATTATCGTGATAATATCGTAAACCGCGATTTCTTTTGTCACAATAATCGTGATACGCAATTTTCATATCGTCCCATCCCTAGAGTGAAGACATACGGTAACAACTGCCTGTTGGAAGACGGCAAGAAAGCACAACGGAGTGGAGTGAGCGGGACGTCAATTCAAACTGCCCTACGTCTTGTTACAGTGAGTTTTCAAGGCTCATATCATGCCACGGGGTCACCTTTTGGGAGTTGAAACCAACCGACTAATTGCTTTTTTCTTCTTTCTTTTCAATTAATTTAATCAGCCACAGCATTGAAACGCATTTGTCTGATAACTGTAATGTGTGTGCGACTGTGCATGTGTGCGCGTGTCCATGAAAGACAGAAATGGTGTGTGCTTGCACAGGTTTGTGTGCGTGCCTGTGTGTGTGCGTGCGTGTGTGGCTGTATGCGTGCGTGCATGTGTGCGTGGCTCATCCGTGTGCACATATGACGCGTGTGGCGAACTCTAGAGCCCGGCCACGTTCAATTAAAAGGTTCATTTCTGTTCCATTCCCTGGCCATGTCTGCCCATGGCTGAGAGATTTCTCACAAGACGCGGTCTGTCACGCGGGCTGTCATTCACACGAGCTCATTAATTCGATCACCGCCCAATCACCGGCTCCTCGGCACCTCATAGGCACCATGTGCGTCCCTCTCAAGGCACACGAGGGCTGTAACTTCACCATTGGTCCAGACAAGCAATTCATTCATGAACCCGGCCCGTCTCCCGTGTCCCAGTTCTGAAACCTAATGTTATGCTGTGTGTCTGCACGACGGTGTCAAGCGCCGAAAATAGCAGATCTACGAGCTCACAACGAGTCAAAATGCGAGTGATGCAAACATACGGTGAAGTATAAATCAGGTGTCATGTGGCCTATATAGCAGTGGTTCTCAACCTGTGGTTCGGGACCCCCAGGGGGTCCCCAAATTATTTTGGGGGGGTCCCCAGAGGATTAACATAATGTGCAACATTTCATTCTCTCTCAACAGTAAACAAACCAACATAAGGTTTAAGTGTATAGAGCATTTATATACTTTTTAATACCTCTAAAACGACAAATTAAACATTGGTCAAATTGTCAAATATTAGAGGCAGAAATTGTGAAAATAGCTGATATACATGATGTAGCATGTAGATCTGCTATTCTCACAATAGAACCATGTTATACAAAATGTAATGGCTCAACTCTTAGTGATTGTCAGGGTAGGGGGGTCCCCAGTTCAAATATGATTATTTTGGGGGGGCTGAAAAGGTTGAGAACCACTGGCCTTTAGAGAGAACGGCCTCCTGCGGTCATGGCCGAGCCAGGATTTGGAAGTAGTGAAGACCAGGAGGGGTTAATAATTAAAGAAAGCAAGAAAGAAATAAGGAGGGAAAGAAACAAAGATAAATGGAATTTAAGCTCTTTTACTGCATTTCTGAACAATTTCACGGCTATATGAAGCAACTTGAACCTCTTGAGGAACACCAACACGAGGAGAATGTATACTACAATTACACCCACACACAAACACCACCCATTAGCTATTCAGTACACACACAAACCCATTATCTGTCATTAGACACAGGGGGATCAAATATGGCCCCATCACAAAAGACACTGTATAGTGTAGCTGTGACTGACAGGCTCGGCTGCGGAGCCTGTACAGTATATGATGAGGAGCTGAAATCTCCCTACAGTACACAAGATTGTCCACTTACGACAGTGGTTTTCAACATTTTTCATAAGAAGGTCCATTATTTATTCGGCATTTGAGCCACGGACCACCATTTGATGAGATTTTGCCTCTCAGTCCCAAAACGTAATATTTTGTTGTCGTTGGATAAAAGGTTTTGTTGACAATTCCATGCTGTATTCATGTGGTGCCATGGGAGGGATAACTGGCCAACGTTGATCAAAATAACAATTCTTCTACATTCTCTAATTTGTGTTGACTTCTTGTAAATTAAGTAAGGCAGATCATTTCCGCCAAAACCCACTGATACACCTGGTTAAGACTTGGAATTGTACGCAGCCACAAATAACCCAATGTCCACAGGTTGAACTTCGTTTTGCATTCTTTACTTAACTTGATTCCACAGTGCATATTGTCACAAAGTACATCTCCTGGCATTGGTATCTGGTTTTGCTGGTATAAAGCATTGTGTCCACACAGGTGCATGCCTTCTCCTCATCACTTAGGCCTATATATGCCCTTGGTTCCCAATCAACCAGGCCCAGGAGAGGCGTGCCCAAGGTGCCAATTAATCAATCAATTAGCAAATAAACAAGCCAATAATGCCAAATAATAGTAAATAATCACAAACATAACAATGAGAATAACAACAACAATATAACAAATAAACCGAGTGCAATGGCCTTTACACAGATGTTCAATAATTTAACATCATGAGAGAAACCAAATGGACCCGTAAAGCCCAAACCACAGCAATGATTTGCCATGCAACTCCTAACCCTAACGGTTGCATGCAACTACTCGCAAAAAACATTATCCCCAATGGCAGTTGCAAGGAGTTGCATTGGTGTGACGTGGCCTTTAAACTGTTTTGTTCCAAGGAGTTGCATGGTGAATCATTGGTGTGATTTGGGGTCCATTTGGTTTCATTGCGACCGTAGGTCGCATTTACTACCAAAACCTCCACCGGCTGTCCGTCTGTGAGTGAGTGAGTCAGTCAGTGAGTGAGTGAGTCAGTCACACTTTTGCCCTGCTCATATCTCCACAACCGTTGCCCCCATCCATGCCAAATTTTGCACACACACTCCTTACCTGCAAAACTACAACCTCCAAGGACCCCCGGAGCTCCAGGGACCCCCAGGTCCCTGGGGGACCCCCAGGTGTAAAAAAATGTCCCTCCGTGAGTCAGACGTCACACATCACACTTTTGCCCTGCTCATATCTCCACAACCGTTGCACCCATCCATGCCACATTTTGCACACACACTCCTTACCTGGCAAACTACAACCTCCAAGGACCCCCGGAGCTCCAGGGACCCCCAGGTCCCTCGGGGACCCCCAGGTGTAAAAAATGACCAAATGTGCAAAAATGACCAAATGACCACCCCAACGGGGCTGCTCACGGGGAATTCCTGGGGACCACCCACTCCTGGTGCTCCAGAACGGATGCAAAAGTGGTGGCGCCCCCAGTGGAGGACCCCCTCCACTGCAGCTCACATAAAATGCCGTAACTCGGGCTAGGAGCGTCCGGGAGAGCCAGGGCCGGTACCTATTCGTCCGCCAAGGCAACGCGGAGACCCCACCCCTCATTTCTCACATGCCCCTCTTCTAGCGCCACCTTCAGGTCGATTTTTAAAACACATTTTTGGACACTGCTCCTACAGTTTTTGCCCTAAAATCACGCAAATCGCTACACAGTATGTCTACACTCATCCCATCAACATGAATCTGTCCCATATAGCGCCACCTTCAGGCCGATTTTTAAAAACACATTTTTGGACACTGCTCCTACAGATTTTGCCCTAAAATCACGAAAATCACTACACAGCATGTCTACACTCATCTCATCAACATGGATCAGGAAGATTTTGGAAAAACACATTTTTGCCCTATTTGTGGAGATAAGCGACCTATGGTCGCTTATCTCCCGATTAGGGAGTCTTACTGGTTTTACACTCTCAAGAGTTAAAGATCTATAAGGGTCCATTACTCCATTTGGTCCACCAACTCTCCATCATCTAGCTGGGGACCACCTGGAAGCCCCACAAGGACCACCGGATGGTCCCAGAACCACTGGTTGAACAGCCTATTGTCATTGGTCTCCCGTGCATCAGCCCACTGCGTGCACGGCCATGGTGTGACAGCTGCGGATCACACCAGGTCTGGAGATTCTCCCGCGTGGCTCTCTTGTGTAAATGAGAATGTGTACAGTACAGTAAATGTGAAGATGATGATGCCAGCTCACAATCGCAATGCCGCCCTGCCCCTCAGATATGCAGATATGCATATTCTAGTAGTTGCTATGTTAATTTTGTGGGACAGTTTGTTTATGATGTATACGTCAACTTGAGCAATGACGTGGCCGAATGAATATGCATGCCGGAGGATGAATGCATGGGGTCTCAATAAACTGCATTACAAAGGAGGGGGATGACGACGACGACGACCAGGGACGTGCTGGGCCCCTGATTCAGCCCGGGAAAAAGAGTTGGAGAGGCCCTAATTTTTTTTTTTTATATATATATATTTCGTCGTTGTCGGGTGGAAACCTTGTACGTCCAAAACCGTTTGTTTTGTATTTATCATGTTATAAATGATTTAAACTAGTGAAAACAGCCGATCTACAAACGTGCTTGTAGATCTGCTGTTTTCACTACTTTTGAAAAAATCGTCAAATTTGAAACTTGGAGATACGAGGTTTCTGCCCAACAGTGACGATTTACTTTGTTGGCCGCACAGCCCCCAAAATGTAACGAAGGCCGACATTTTATTTTTATTTTTTTCCTAATGGCCGGCCTGGACTGGCCGGGAATGAACCGGCCGTTCGGTTGTCCCGCTTTTCCCAATGGCCAGCACGTCCCTGACGACGACGACGACATCAGGCTGAGACTGATTCTGAATATAGACAAATGCATATTATACAACGGGTAGTCAGGCTCTCAATGACAAACAGGCTCTCCAACAGTGTAGTTAATGAGCACTACTGCACTGTCTCATAAAACAAAGATATCAGCTGTGCGCTCTCCCTCTCCCCACACTATGCTAGGCGGCTAGGCTAGCCGTTTTCATGTGAAGTTCAGGGACATAGTAGCTAAATGTGGCATTAAAAATGACAAATTCCTATCGAATATCTTAATTACAATGAAATGAAGTTGACATGTTTTTTTTAAGGGCAACAGTTGTATAATTGCAATATTACACACGAGGGTCTGCCTTATCACGGTTATTTGGCACTTCGGCTCGTTCCTGCAGCAAGGCTGTCCTGCCAAATAACCGTGATAATGCACACCCTCTCGTGTAATATTGCTTAATAATTGGAGCAGTTCTAAATGTGCCATGCCTATACTTATGGACAGATTAGAAACCCCTTTCGAACCAGACTTGTGTTGAGGCCTTGCCGCAGCTTGCAGAGACCCAGCTATAGAACAACATTAGAGGGTTTTTGTAATGGCAAAAACTGATACAAAAAGAAAGAAAAAGAAAAAACACTAGAGTAGGGGTCTTCAACAGGGGGTCCTAGACCCCTAGGGGGTCCTCAGAGTTACTACAGGGGGTCCTCTAAATCGTTGTGTGATAGAAACTTTTTTTATTCCTTTTTTATATTAACCACTTGAACCCTAACGTCCATATTCTGAGAACTTTAGCCAAAAATAGCAGGTCTACAAGCTCAAAACGCCTCGCTCTTTGAGAGGTTCGGTGTAGAGGGGAAAAAGAGCAGTTCAAGCACTAAGTGAAAGGTCAAGTTTATTGACGGTTCAAGTGGTTAAATATCTGAAAACACGAATTGACACTGATGATTGTTATGTCAAACGATGAAACTACAGTATATGGAATCTATGAGAAGGTTGTGGGGGGCCCTGCTTCATCTCTCTCTATCAACTAAGGGGTCCTAGAGTGAAGTGAGCAGTGCTCTTTATGAGTTCATTTCATTAAGCGTCCCGCAATGCTTTTGGCCAGTGTGCGTACAACAACAAACTTTGGACAAAGGGACAAAGACAGCTAAGGTACAAGCTCACAACGTATCGCGATGTAATGCAATGTGAGCTTGTAGATCTGCTATTTTTTTAAACAGAACAATTAGGCCAGCTTTAAAGTGATTACTGAACAAATATGGTTCCAGAAAGAAAACAAGTGTCTAGTGTTGCCAAAAAGACTAAGGATATATGAAAAAAAGCACCCTGCCCTGGTCTATAGACATACCCCTTTGGTCTGATGGTTAAGATGTTAGACTTTCACGCAGGAGACACTGGTTCGAATCCCGGGCATTACAAACACAATAGGCCCTGTTAAAGGACAACTTTGTTTTTTTACAACAAGGGTTCACATTTTAGATTGTAATTGGATGAAAGAAAAGATGAGTGTTAAAATGTTTTCATTTACTTCTCTCTATCAGCAGTTTTAATTACCTTAATTCTAGTGGTTGGGGGCATGCATGCAAGTGGCTATTAGACACAATAAGCCGGCAATTTATTTACAGTACAATAGCCCCCATAAGTCACATCTGCCCATGAAAGATTGTGGTGCATCTTGGGAATGGGCTTATTGTGTCTAAAAAGACACATTTAGCCACCTGCACGCATGCCACTGAAATCAAAGTCATTAAAATGTCTAAAATTATAGAAAGGAGTAAATGAAAACATTTTAACACTCATCTTTTCTTTTCTCTAATTAAGCATCTCCACATGCATCAGTTCCACAGGGTTGTGACCATGCATGGCATGCACCACTCGCGGCCCCAGAACTGCGTGGGACCTGATGATCACAGTGGGCAGGCCGCGGCCGTGTAGATGTATAAAAATACTCTTTGCGTGGTGGTAGCCTACTTTTAACAATGAGCTTCTTTCTGTATAGCTCACACAGATCAAGTGTGCTTTTATATATGAGGGTTTTATTGGACATTATAACGTGCACTAAATCAAGCTGCAAAAGTGGACAATTAAAACGCATTAATAATACTAATAATAGGCCTAACAACAACAACAATATTATTATTATTATCATCTTAAAACACGCCCTGTTAAATGATGCATCAAGTGATTTTTTCCGGGGGCCCTGGTAAAGCGCTGTCCATGGTCCTGACCGCGCGCCTCTTTGAACAAACTCCATCCGCAGGGTGGGTGCTGCCAACGAATAGAAAAGCTGTGTAGTTCTAAAAACAACACATTCTGGTCTCGACATCATGTCAATAAAACGGTCAGACAGACAGACAGACAGACTATAACAATACAGCACATGCAGGTAAACACCTCTCCTCTACTGCCTGCATGCCGCAGAGCGATAGAGAGTTCCCTTGCAGCCTTGACAGCTTCACAAACAACGAGGGCTCTCTGACTCTCACCTTCCACCTCGTCTTCGGGCAGGTTGAGGGGTTCGTTGTAGTTGAGGATGTCAGGTATGGTGCAGATCCCTCTGTACATCAACGTGGAGGTGTGCACCGGGTGCATCGGCATGACTGCGACCTTTGGGGCTGCCCCTCGGGGCCCTCCTCACATAGAAATGTCTACTATACCGCGAAGAGCGATCCCAACAACTTTCCCCCTCTGTCAACGAGGGAAGGCAGAGGCGAGTCCATGAGAAATTAGACGCAAAAAAAACTCCGGTTCGAAGGTGGAGGCAGTGGCACTGAATTCTTGTAGAAAATATCCACTTCAGTCAAACGTGGTGCACTGTAAATGTGGGGGGAAACTTCTCACCGCATCCCTCTGTTATTTGAACGCTGTTATAATGTTGTTTAAAGTAAACAGATGCAGTCGACAAAGAGAGAGAGAGAGAGAGAGAGAGAGAGAGAGAGAGAGAGAGAGAGAGAGAGAAGAAAACTACCTCAGCTCAGACCGAGACAATGCGCATAATATTCACGGAGGTTCCATCAACCCACACAACACGCAAAGCTCGAGACCTACTACAGCTGAACAACAGGCAGTGGTTGCGCATTCTTTCTCTCGCCGGGAAAGCAGTCGACCAAAATCGAGATTCGCCACCAATCCACTTGTTGGATTAGTGCGCTCCCTTGACGCACTCCGTCTTTGATAGAAGAGCACGCACTGGCTTTCATGCCGTTCCCTCTAGAAACGCCTGTGAAATGGCATTAAAAATTGTTGTTACGTCTCTTCAAAGCGCAAAAAAAAGATGTGTGCAGGGAACTGTGCCCGCAGGTCCGCTCCGCTCGCTCTTAATTGGTCGTGGGAACGAACGAACGGGGGCGCGCTGAGCTGCGCTGGCGTCCACTTGTTCCACACTCTCCTTGTTTCACTCAGGTGAGGCAACCTCGCTGTGTTGTGCTCCGTGCGCTCCGCGCTGAGTGAGGGTCTCTCTCTCTCTCTCTCTCTCTCCCCCCCCCCCCCCCCCCCCCTCTCTCTCTCTCTCTCTCTCTCTCTCTCTCTCTCTCTTTGTATACTCACTTTACTCTACTCCTCTACACCTCGGATCCAAATATTGTATCCTACTTTTAATCCGCTATTTCTTTTTTTTCCCTTTTCGGAAAACTTTAGTGACTAGTTACTTTGTAGATCATGGATTATTTTTATTAAAACATACATTAACCACTTCAGGCATTTGAAAATAGTAGATCTACAAGTTTGTATTGTGAGCTTGCATATCTGCTATTTTCATTAGATTTTATACATTTGAAAACATGAAATGGGACATTCTGCATAATGAGTACTTTTACTTTTGGTACTTTAGGTACATTATGATGCCAATACTTTTGTACTCAAGTATAAATTCGTAATTCCAGACTTTTACTGTTATAACAGTGTAGCCCAGGGCTGGATTAACCATTGGGCTGGTGGGGCAGTTGCCAGGGGCCCTTGGCTCTCAGGGGCCCTTGGGGGAACTGGGCCGCCTGGTCATTGACAATTTACTCAAATTAAATGTATACGTTAATTAAAAATCAAATATGTGGGCCCCTCCTCTGTTGTCTACAGGTGCTTTCTTGGCCCACAGATGATCATCATGGCTTAAAATCCGAGCTGGGTAGTGCATGTCGGGGGGGGGGGGGGGGGGGGGGGCTCGTGGGAGTTAGTCTGTCCATGGAGTAGCCTATTTCTACATTGCAGTATTACTTTTCCCACCACTGATAGTGAGAAACCAGCACTGCTCTCTCTCTCTCTCTCTCTCTCTCTCTCTCTCTCTCTCTCTCTCTCTCTCATTCTGAATTCCTCTCAGTTTCCATGCTCTGTATCCTGGTTACGCACCGTGGTGGTGGTTGGTCCCCCGCCGGCGCCCCAACGTGGAAAAGTGTGATTAATGACTGTGTATGGTTGACTTCCCCTTAGCGTCTCTTTTTAATATGAATTAATGCCTCATAACCCCGCTGGTGCTCATATTCCCACCTTAGCCTGTCGCTTGTTGACTGGTTCTAGTTCGTAATCACTTGCTCCTATCTTGTACTCGATCCGGATAAGAGCATCTTCAGCATGCATGGATATTCCAAAAGTCAGGTGCTTTGGTGTGGCACGAGAGACCTTAATGGGGCATTTGAAGAATTAAAATATGGACACTGCATCTGTGCTGGCAACCGCTAACAAATTCAAATGTAATTGGTTTGATTAAAGTGATCACCAAGGGCAATTATTATGCTGCCGGGCCTAATAATGGGGATTTTGTGTGAACCTGTGATAAACATCTGTGAACAACATCTGCAACTGTGAGTGACTTGCGGCACCTTAATGCTACCGAGCAGCTATATTTGAAATGGAATTGTGTTCTTTTCAACTGACATTGTTTATTTTTTATTTTTTATAATTTATAGTTTTTATTTCATTTTGCAGTACTAACAAGACAGGGGTTGACACAGAAGTAGCCAAGTATTTTAACAGTGCGGATCATGTCCCCATAAAAACAAATACACGATGAAAAACTCACAAGTACAAAACAATCAAGTTCCAACGGTAAGACTAAAACAAACCTAACCCTATTAACAAAACCGGACAAAACAAAACAAACAAAACTCAAACAAACAAAACATACACCCTTTTGCATTTCACCTCCATCATGAAAAAGCCTCGTACAATCAGTCCACAACATAACAGGATAAATATATATATTGTGTGCGTGTGCCACACCTACGAGTCCGTCTCCTCGGACATTACTGCCCGGAGAGGGTCGAAAACCCCGGACCGGCCGGGGGCCCCTCCGTCTATGCAGAAGGGCCCCAGAGCCAGCCCAAGAGCTCAACCACCCCCCCCCCCCCCCTGATATATGTTAGAAATTTCCCCCATTTCAACTGAAATGCCTCTGGTCTGTTTTGCATCCCGTAGGATAAATGCTCAAATGCTGCCACCTTTCCCAGCTCAGTGAGCCACTCCTGACATTGGGTTACGCATGTTAGGGGAAAGCTGGAATTAAGGCTGGGACCACTTAAATGTCACATGTCATACAAATACATAATCAATGTTTTCTTGTTTTGGTTGTTTAGGTGTTACAATGAAATTGAACGGTATAAGCCTTTTTTTAAGCCATTATTCAAAGGGTGCGTGGTGTTCACTGTTCAACATGAAAGCTCTTAAGCCTCAAACACAACCTACAAGATAAGGTAAAAAAACAAAAACAGAAACAGAAAACATCTAGGAATGCTTCAGGGCCTCTGCCACAGTGCCCCTGCCCATTGATCTCTCTGCACCGTATCTGAGGGCAGTGCCAACCTCACAGATTTAGATGTTATTCCCACAAAACAGCTTATCTACAAAGTCTGGAGAAATGTTGAAGCGCTATGTACTTCATTGTCGGGGGTACCCAAGTGGCTGGTACATGGCCCCATCGATTCCCCCCCTCTACAGTACAGACAATCTTGCAGCTCGCAGTGCGTTGCATCGTGACAAATCTAATAGTGATTGGCCCCTACGCAGGCTCAGCTCAGTCAGTGTCTACTTTTTGGAGCTGTGTGGAACACAAGCTCCCTATACGTGGCCGTGTGTGTGGGTCTGTCTGTCTGCGTGTCTGTAGCCTACAGGACCTTTTGTGACCACACGAGGGCGCTGTTGTTCAGGCCAGACACACACACACACACACACACACACACACACACACACACACACACACACACACACACACACACACACACACACACACACACACACACACACACACACACACAGCTCCACTTCGAACAGAGGTTCGATTTTTTAGTACTAGTGCTTCTTTCTTTCTTTCTTTCTTTCTTTCTGTTCTTTCTTTCTTTCTTTCTTTCTTTCTAGATAAACTTATAGCCAATGAGGAAGAAGCATTCTCTGTGACAACACCATTATAGAGTAAGTCCCTTGAGTTCAAATGGGGGAGTGGTGCTAGCTTTAGGATTGGTCAAGCTTCACATGACAATTTGGCTGTCCAGACAATAAATAGGCAACCACACTCGCAATTTCCCAGAATTGCATTCTTTCTTTCCTGGATATTTTCTATTGACAGTGTCCAGTTTTAATATATTAATGTTGTTGTGTTTGTGACTTGTCCTGTCCTTGTCTGTCTGTCAGTCTGTCTGCCTGCCTGCGCCATCCATCCATCTATCCATCTATCCATCCATCCATCCATCCATCCATGTCTCTATTGTGTGGAAGTGGGTGATGAGGTGGCACAGGCAGCATCTCCAGTCTCCACTGCACTCCACCCCATTGTCTGCTGCCTGTGTTGCTCTCAATGGATACTGACATGTCTGCGGCACAGACAAAGGCTTGTATACGACAAACCTTCTGACAGAGTAATGACATTGCAGGAATGTATGTGCACAGACAGGGGGAAAATGTAGTGGTTTCATCATCGCCATCGGTGGTTTAAGTACTGCAAGTAAGTGAATGTAGCACTGTATTCGAAATTTTACTCTATTATCAAAATATGCCAAAGCACCAAAAGTAAAAGTATATGCAAAATCCTTTGAAAATAGCTGATCTGCAAGCTCACAATGCACACCGATGAGACGCGTTGTGAGCTTGTAGATCGACTATTTTGGGGCTTAATTGGTTAATAAAAAGTACAATATCTTCCTTTGAGATGAATAAAATGAAATAACCTGCACTCTGTCTACTTGCGCATTAAGGACAACTTTATTTAGGCAACGCTTCGGTCAATAGACTTTCTACAGGCATCTTCTCAGTAGTAGTAGCAACACAGATACAATATATACAAAAACAGGGTTCTATGGGGCGCCTGCTAGCCTAGCGGTCCAGGTGCATACCACATAGGCTCTGATGCTTGACAGCGTGTTGCGTATTTGCTGCGTATCACTCACATTTTCTCACCATTTCCTGTCAGTCTACAGCCAATCACATCCCCATCACCTTGTTGACGGGGATAAGGTGCAACAGGTGGTGATCTCATTTAAATAAGCGATCTCATCACAGTCAGCTAGTATAAAATCAGTTCATACAGTACACATCAAGTAACTCAGTACAATATACACTGACAGTGGATTGTCACAGTGCATAAGCAACATCAATTCATCAAAAGAACACCTCAATAGCAAATATGGAAAAAGATAAAACAAAGCACAGGGAAATTGTTAAACTCATCAGTTCAAGCAGAAGATTATGTACTGTATAGTGCCTGGGAACAGAGAAAAGGAATGAAAGCATCCCATTAAATAAAAGTTCATAAAATGTTAATACTCAATAACAGTAAAAGTAGATCAATATTGTACTTGTTTAATGTTTACAGTGAGTGTCACAGCTATGCCTCTGAAGTGTACCATTAGATAAAGAGAGCCTGCCTGCCGCCCGAGGGCAATAGCTTGGGTTTTGGAAGGGCTGCTCATTAGCCAACCAACAGCAATTCTAGGCTGAATTGAATTAGTGCAGTGAAATGTGGCGCCTTCTCAGGACGAAAACTGACGAAATACATTATGAATTAACCACTTTTAATCCCAAATTCAAAAACTGTGAAAATAGCCGTTCTACAAGCTCACAACTCGCTGCATCGCGACAAATGCTATACTCCTCATTTTCACCTCAAGGAGAGCTAGTATTCTGATATTTGTCCTATAAGCCAACTTAAGAGATGCACTGGACATGAATATAACAAGGGCAACATAAAAGAGAAGAGGTCACGGATGCACAGAAGATGTCTGGTTGCATTGATGCACATAAAAGAGAGGGTATAGAGAGAAATTCATGAGATACCAGCATGAACTGCCATGTACCGTACTGTATGTCCCACAATAATAAATATATAAAATGCCTTTTTTGTGTTTGTTGAAGTACAATATATTCACAGCCTTGTAAGCTACTGTATTGTGTGTATGTGTACACCCTTGAAGCCTGATTCACCATGCAGCATTAATTCACCACATTCAATTATGAAATATGAAACCAAGAAACTGAAAACTACAACAGCAAAAACAAAAGGCATACCTAAAGAAATTCTTAATGTGTATATTTTGTATACAACAGGGGTCTTCAAAGTTGTTTTTTTTTTTTACAGCAGGGGTCTTCTACGTGAGCTTGTAAAGCTTGTTCTAAAGTTGGACACTAGGGTGGTTAATATAAAAAGGTTTCTATCACACAAAGATTTGGAGGACCTCCTGTAGTAACTCTGAGGACCCCCTGTTGAAGACCCCTGGTATACAGTATAATGTCAAGCAACACAGTCACTAACATGTTAAACTTGTACTGTGGCTGCCCCCCGTTGTCAGATGTGCCCCTGTGGAGCAAATAAGCCTTTTCTATTCCACCCATGTCCTTGGCTACTGACCAGCAACGGAGAGAGGAACTGTATTGGAGTGAATAATGGCCCGCACTACAAGCCATTGAGCTGCCTCAGGATTATATGTGTGGAGCCAGAGGGAGCCGCAATCTCGGGGATAAGTACGGAGCAAAAGTCTTTTCGTCTGTATCTGGGCAACAAAAAGAGACAAGTTAATGTCATCTGAGTAGAAACCTCCGCAGACATACATCTTCCTGACCTGCATTAGTCCCCCACATTACAACTGCATAATGGAGTTAGGTGGCTGCATTTACGTAATCCTACCTAAAACGTTTTCTTTTTTCTTTTTTTGCAGTTGGAAATGCCAAGTCAGATATCACAGACAATCATGCTGGAATGCCTCCATCTCATTCTCTTCCCACAGTTTCCGAATTGTCAGAAGCCATTTGCTGGTATAAGCAGCAATTGGCATGAGACGTGTTTTCCAGATTACGTCTCTGTCTTCTTTGACATGCGCGGCTGGCGTAGTGCGGCCAGCCACCGTCAGAAGCCTTTGTTCTTGAAGGGCAAATTCTTTTCTACGAGGGGATTAAGCGTGCATGTGCATGTGCGTGAGTGTGTGTGTGTGTGTGTGTGTGTACAGTATGTGGGAGGGGGACGCTGTGTACCTGCGCCAAGCCCTTCTCTGTTGGTATACAAAGGGTATACCAACATCAGCAGCACTCCAGGCCCAGACCTGTACTTCCTATAGGCCACGTAGTGCCATGTGTTTATCGCTGTCAAACGCCCTCAACACTTCTTTTACTCTTCTGCTTCTCTGTTTCTTTTGCTCTCCGCTGGGCATCCGAGAGCTGTGGACTGCACCGAGGCTGTTCAGCATGTGTTTAATGTGCTTTTCTGCTATTTGGGGAGTTTCCTGCTGGCAGGAGGAACAATTGGATGTGGAAGCAAAAGAAAATCCCTTCTCCTCAGTTGGGGAAGTAGAGGGGAAAAGACTGTAAGCCCTCGTAGAGAAACACGGGCCTCCCCCCCCCCCAATCCCCACAGTGACAGACTCTGGATCTTTAAAGAAATGATGCAAGACCTGGCAGGACCATAAGGATAGCTGAGGTAGAATGGTGTCAAGAAGGAGATAGAGATAGAGAAATGGAGAGATTCCAGTGTGATTATTTAAGAGCGCATGAATGATTTCTTATTTGTAACCACTGAGAGTTATGCACAACAGAGGCAGCGTCAGAAGGATGCTTTTGCCTTGAACCACTCTTGCAAAGAAAGTCCACATAGACCACAAAATCAGAATTTTCCCAGAACTGAGGAACTTTTTTCAAGGACTAGAGCTTAATTTATCACATACTGTACCGGTACTTTTTTGAAGATAATATTTTGGCATGATAACCCTTTCTCACAGCCACAGTCACAGCTAAATTAGTGTTATCAGCTGTACCGTCCCCGATTGATTGGCTCACGTTCAGGACATATTTCAATGTTTTATATAATTGTGTTTGGTGTGATTTTGAGAGGACACTATCGCTCAGCCCTTTTTTGAACATTTATGACAGGTACAGTGGTTACTAGAGCTCTTTAAAGATACATTTTCCACAATTGCCGCCTAAATAAAATAAGACATTCAGAATAATAGTATAATTTACCCACATTTCATTCTGAGGGGGTGATTTTCAGCCTTGTATATAAAAAAAAACAGAAACTAATCAGAACGAATCAGTCAGAAGTCAAACTTGTTTTATGCATTTGTTCAAATAGGCAATGAGAATACATGTTATATTATAACATTATCTAGACATGTTCAAAAATAAGCTTCGCGGTTTGGGTGGCTAGTCTAGGAGTCCAGGCACCTAGGATGCTGAGCCTGAGTGTCACTCCCCATCTCTCTCTCCCCATTTCCTGTCAGTCTACTGTTCACTATCAATAAAGGCAGAAAGAAATGTATACCGTTGCTACCTTGAGTGGTACCGACATCTGGTCTGGCCCACATGGACAAAAGGGTAAAAAGAACACTTCTTTGCTTTTGCTGTAAGCTGGATGTAAACACTTCCATATCTTTAGGACCAAGGGGATGTATTTCATGAGCCTCTTGACAGTGTCTGTGGATCTTAATGAGCTGATCCTCCTCTGTAGTTACACTTGAGGTACTTTTGGAAATGAATTGAAGCAAAAGCCTCCTTCCAGGGGGTCCCTGGAACAAAACATCCGCGGGCAAATACATAATTTTGGGGGCCATAATTGGCTCGAAAAAGTTTGAGAACCACTGATTTAGAAGGCCTCAGGTTTGAGTCCCGTTCCCGACGACCTTTGCTGCATGTATCTCCATCTCTCTCTCCTTGTTTCCTGTCAATCTCTACTGTATGCTATCATCTACAAGCAGAAAAGACACAAAACATGTCTTTAAAAAACTGCACAGACCTGCAATGGATCAATTCAGACGGCTGCAAATTCTTGCAACTGGTTGCCAATCAGGGACCACATGCGATACCTTCCACCTTCCCCATGCAGTAGACCAATGAAGAGTGAAGAATGAATGAGAATGATCAATATCAATGAATATTATGATCAATGATAATGATCAATATCAATATCAAGAAATGAAATCCTTTCATTGATGCTGATATTTACAGCACAGATCAACAAGCACAAGTATAAAACATTTGGTTGTTATTGTATTTCCGTTTAGCCCCCGGGGCCTCTTGAATTAATAATGTTTTGGGTAATGAGGACACTAGAAAAAGGCAGAAAACAAACACAGCAATTGAATCAACATGTTATCAGTGTCTTTAAAAGTGAGCAGATTGGAAGAAAGATAAACAAGAAAAATAAAGTTTTGGGGCAAGGGAAGTCATTAAATAGGATCATGAATGCATGAGGAGTATTTTTAAACAGGGATCATGAAGGCATGAGGAGTTCTCGGACACAATAGAATGGAGATCAAAACAATAGATAGATATTGCCCCCCCTGGCATTTCATACAGTAATTACTGGTGCCAGTTATAGCACTGATCCAAGGCAGTCAGCTCCCTGAGGAAGGTTTTACAGTTTTCCTCAAGCTTTATCAACCACAGAATAAATGGCTAAAGCATTTGGAGGAAGGAAATTGGATGACAACATTTGATAACCCCCTCTATTAATTAGTGGTTATTGGACTAATGGGCACCTCAGCTGTGGGGCTTCGCTCAGCGCAAAGGAGCCCATGCTGCTATCTGTCATCACGCTTTGTGAGCAGTTTTTAATGCAAAAATAATACTCCATATATATCACCCGGCCTTGCTTGTCAATACAGCAGGAACCCTTTACTGCGTGCCAGCGTGGGGTCACGCTTTACCCATTTCCCTGAAGCTAATGTTGCATTTAGTGTGAATCAATCAGATTTTAAATGATTTCACTGGCCATTACTGGTCATTGGGTCCATTGTATTGAGACCTCCCTGCGCAATGATACTGAACGGACACAACTGACAGGAGCGTTTAAAAAGTCATTACACATCTGCTCCTGATGTCTCCCCGAGCACCTGTGATGCTACAGGAGGCTGACCAGAACGGCCACAGAACACCAGGTCAGACGCATGATCTGGTTGACCCGTTGACTCACTCTGGAGGAGTGTCAGATGGGAACCATTTCACCCCAGCATCAAAGTCATAGAAGCTAGAGTGAGTGACAATGAGCATGACCTCTGACCACCTGCTCCCCTTCTAATCATTTAATTATTAACTCAAAGTGGACATTTGGTTGAGATGGATGGACGGATGCCTGACGAAAACCTGGAAACACTGTAAAGCCTCCGGCCACGGCCATCATAAAAAAATGTGTTTTTCTTGTAATGTAACCCAGAGTAGAGCATTCATACTTAACAACGAAGCCAGTGGGAAGAGCAACCGCGCAGGACTTCAGACTTTTGAAAACATTTAGGAAAGCTGCAAGTTCAGCAAAAACTGAGGTGAAGTCAAATGAGATAATGATGACATTGGCACATTTTTCATATTACGTGGTTTACCACCAGCGTACTTGAGGGGGAAAAGGTTTTGAAATATGATTGGGCTGAAATTGCCTGAAAGGTTTTAGATCAAGTTTTTAGTGTTTGTGTAAGCTACAATTTTGTCTTTGTCGCATAGGCTACTACTACTGTATACAAGGGTGCGTTCGGAAACCCGCACCGAGTGTGTGCTCGGTGTAGTGAGTGCAGTGGGCGTGACGTTGGAGAGTGCGTTCAGTGTGGCTTATTTACGAACGACCAGTTTTAACAGGCAGCTGTGTGCTTTTTCACTCTGAACTCTGAAGGTAAACTTTATGAAAAGCAGCAGTTGCTAAGTATGCTAACGTAACATTGACATTGAAAGGAGATGTAATTCATAGCATTGGCATACCTGCTGTTAGTTTACACGTTAATGTGTGTGAAACTATCAAGGCCAAACGACCAATTAAGCTGCAAATGCTGCATTTTGCGGTAATTTCCTCCATTCTTCACAGCTGAGAAGCGTTCGAGACATGGCTATGAAAACCAACCAATCAGAACACCGAACCACCGCACCACACCGCCTAACCCCATCTTCTGAGTAGGGTTGGTGAGTGCATGCACTCAACACACCAGTGCGACGCGCACTGGATTTCCGAACGACAACGCACCAAGTGCACCGAATAAACGAACGACAACATGGCACACCAGTGCGTTGAGTGCGCATTTCCGAACGCGCCCTTTTGTACCGTACAGTTGGTACATAGTGCTACAGTATAACAAATTAAGCCAGCCAGTTTATACCATAACTGGTATAAACAGTCTCCATACAAGTCAGATATTGTATTCAGAGTGGTGTGCAGGTTTGTATTTTGCATTTCTTTGTGTCTCTATAAGACATCATGATCATTCCCTAATTTCCTTAGTGACACCATCCAGATAGTCTACTTTAAAATGACCATTCCTCAAACTTTTCCAAGGCAATTCACATTTCACATCAGCTGACTACTGAATCTCGTCCCCAGCGACCCTGCTGTCTATGGAAACAGCAGCGGATGCTGAACTTCTCCCAGGTTCAAAATCAATTATTTGCAGCCATCTTCAAGGATACGCATGCTCCGGCAGTTTTCGGAGATGATTCGCAAGCGTGTCGGGAGTCTGTGGACGGCTCAGGCTAAGCCTTTTAATAAATGTTACATTTCCTGAGGAAGAGTATGTGGGTAACCTCGCCTGCCTGAACCATTGCTCCCATAACGAAAACCTACTGAGAAAATGGGCCTCTGTTGCGGTCTGGAAGGACAGATAGGAAAATATTACAGTTTATATCCAGCAAATACAGAGTTTAGATAGGTCACCCACTGCTATATTTGATATCATTGCGACCGTAGGTCGCAGTTAACTATGAAAACTGGCACATCTTGTCCGAGTGTAGAGTAACGCCTCAATGTCTATAGCTGACCTGTTGTGACATCACATTATTGACTTAATGACCAAGACAGTCGTTCTGGCAATCATATATGGAGATCCCTGATTGATATTAAGCCCATATTTGGCAATGCCCATAAATGGATGCTCCATATGGCCAAGACAGAATTCATTATCATCACCTGGATATCCATATACAGTATGAAGACGACTGGATCATCAATTGGATCTCCATATATGGAGCTGACCTCTACATCTGACCTCATGGACACCATATATGGATATAGCTGACCTGTTCTGACATCACAGCAGTGACTCGACCAGCTCAGCAGAAGGGTATAAATGCCAAAAGGGCATTATGCAACACCCTGCTGAAGTTTTATTGATGCTTTTGTAAAACATGGGCGGACCCAAATACATTTGTCCAAAATTTAAATTGTCATTACAATTTTTTTGTTTAGCTTTTTTGATCAATTTTAAACTTGGAGTGCTTATGTCAGAGGCAAACATAAATATTTAGAGAATAGCAGATCTACAAGCTCACAACGTGTCATAACTTGATACATTGTGACTGTGTGAGATTGTATTTTGTAGTTCTATGAAGTATATACAGTAGGGCACACAAAATACAGCCCAAGGGCCAGACCCGGCCTTCTCTTGACCATCTCAAGCCGGCCCTCAAAGTCCTCAAAGTAAAAACTAAATGACCCTCAAAAATCTACATCTTAAAAGGCAGCTTTATCTTAATATTTTAATCATTATTAATTATTAGTAATAGTAATTAGAATACAGCTTAATCATCATGTCTACCAAATTCATGCAAATTTTAATATAATTCAGCACTACGTGTTTCAAGTTTCAATCCAATAGTCCCTTCAGTAAAATGCTGACCCGACCCTGATATAAGGCTTAAGGAAAGCGGTTAAACCTTTTTATTTGCCCGTTCTACTTCTCAGAGACCAGTTCTATTAAACATTTTCATTTTTTACAGACTGACCTTTCCCAGAGGATGGGAATCAATTAGAAACTCCCTTCAGCTCTTATAACGATGACCTTTTGAAACTGTACAAATTTCAAGTGCAAGTACAATTTCCTAATAAGAGATGGCCTTGACAGCTAAGTTGCCTTTTTTTTTGTGCTGCACTCCTTGAATTGCATTATGTCCTTATTTGCTGTGGAAGCCCCAAGGTTGACAGGGGCACACCTTTGTTGATGTTTGTTAACTGTTGACAGCTCCTCTCCAGTGAACCACCTTGTGACACTGCCTGAATACCAAACAGGCAATTCTAAACCCTGTCACCGTGACTCCCTGTCTCTGTATTTAAATCCTTACTGTAGAGAGTGCCCCATAACTGTGTGGGGCAACACATGGATTTGTACGCTCATGCCTCAATTTGTAGTTGCCTTCTCCAACATGGACTCCCACATGCTTTCACAACAGGAGGCAGAATTAAGCCCACAGCTCTATACTGTAGATTTGTGTTGTTCTTTACATGCGTGACATTGTGAGCTTGTAGATCGGCTATTTTTGGCACAGTGGAAAATATATCAGGCATTACCGGACCATGACGAAAGAGAGATAAGAGGGGGAGGCGGGCAGACAGAGAGTGTGAATGAATGCATTCTTCAGTTGTCACAACTAATATTTGCATGCTGTCTGCAGTGCTCATGTGACTCATTGTCACAGCATATTGTTATCGAGTAACATGTGGCATGATTTATTGCTATTCAATATTTCTTTATTTTTTGTGTTAATTAAAAATGGGATTGATTTGGGAACTGATTCAAATTCGTATTTTAGTTTCTGGCTGTATGTTAATTTTAACCTGTTTGCCAGGATTAATTGCATGGAGTTGGCCTACAGGAGCTGGAATAGGAATTTATGATCAATGAGAAACACTTTAGAATTGATTAAGAATGACATGGAAAACAGACCCAAAATGGAGGCCCTTTCGAACAGGTGTTGCATTAGCCAGCAAGAAAACAACATGGCCCATACAAAATATGAATTATCTGCACAAAACAAGATCTGAGCACAGAGATACTTTCAACATGTTTAAACTGTGGAAAACCTCATTGGTAAAGTTCTAGCTCTCAGTAAATACAGATATATTTTCATGAGGTCCTCACAGCAACAATCTTCTTAGGAAACTCGGCGGCTTTGAGGTGAGTCAGCAGAATTTAGAACCAGAACTATTGTTGAGAGTAAAGGGGTTCTACCAGCGGCCTCAGCCTAATACGGTGCGTCACAGGAGTGGGCACAGCTGTTGCAGAGGACACTGGAGCAGCTCGGACAATGAAAGCCTTTAATTTACTATAGGTGCTAGTACAAAAAAAGAATGACTGACGTTTCGGTCAAGACCAAAACATTAGTCTTCTTAATTGTCCGAGCTGCTCCACTGGCTTTCTCCTCTGTTATTGTTGAGAGTGTTCTAACTTTGCATCGTCTTGCCAGGTACGATCACCTAACTTGTAGATCAAAAGAATAAACTCAAGGATTTTGTCAATGGCAAGCAAAATAGTTGGCAAAGCACTAAAGCCCTTGACTCAACTTTTTACAGAAAGTCAGCCTTTTTAGCCAGTTTGAGCCCTTGAGCTCTGGAAGGCACCATAGAGTCCCTCTGGCAAATACATTTTTATTTAAGAAGTCCTTCATGCCAACCCCCATCAATACTTTTAACTGAACTAAGTGACGGATGAGATTTAAGCCACATGAACAACATGACCTTGTCCATGTGCTTGTTATACTAGCTTCTTGTCTGCTTTTTTATGCTGTTGTTTCTTGTATTTGTTGAGCCAAAAACTAATTTCCACCCTGGTGGATAATAATGACAACTAATTGCCTCTACTGGAACTAATTGCCCCTACTGGAACTAATTGCCCCTACTGGAACTAATTGCCCCTATAGTGGGATTAATAATGTTGTTTGAAATGAATATATTCTATTGTATTCTAATAAAGGTTCTTCACAGGCTATAGGGCAGTTTGAGTCATTCAGGACATAATCATGGGCGCTTTGCAATTCTGCGGTGAGTGCAACAATAACTTATTTTAAAAGGGTACACATCTTAACGCTTTTCACATGCAAGAGGGGCAACTAACACGCTACAAATTGTGCTGTAACGCCATCACCTCCATTTATTGTTATAGCCATTAGTTTTGTTGCTAAGAATGCTATTATTAGCTAGCTGAATTCAATTCACTGCTGCTGAGACTCAAGCCCACAATGCACCAGGCTGAAGTTTTCCTGCCTTCAAAGGCCCTGTGAAGTCTGATTTATACTTAGTTGCGTGGCCGGTGTTGCACATGGAAAATAGCCGATCCACGAGCTCACAACATGCGAAATGATGCGCAACCGTGTAGAAATCAGGCACGAGTGTCCCAGTGGACAGCGGTGGCAAACCAGTATGAAGCACAGTCAGAGGGAAACAGTAGGTGTCAATCTGCTTTCCACAGCATGGCATGCCCATACCCACTCGTGCCCTTTTGTTGAGAGAGGAAGCGCCGTCTGCAGGCGAGCTGGAGGCGATGCCAGCGGGGATCCCAGACAGACTGATGGGTGCAGGGCACCTGAATCCTGATGTTCATTTTTCCGGCAGCCCTTCCGGCTCCCACTGTGCAAGGCTCGCCACTGCAATGCTCTGACTGATGGAGCTCTCAGCAAAACCATGGTTCAATATAGCCGCTCGATGGATCCGGTCCGTCACTCTGTTTGTCCTCCGGAATGACTCTTCACAATGGCCTATCAATGTCAATATTCCTCCACCGCAAAACACTTTCTTCCCCAGTGACCGCAGGACCCATGCACTGCCATTTCCTCCTCCAGCGCTTGTACTCCCATCAATCTGTGCTCTCAACTTGTTGCATACCTGCATTGTTTCACAATTGACTCCGTGGGACGTTGCAAAAAAGAAATAAAATCTTTCACCACATCCATTCCATTAGTGAAGAAAAGGGCATTTTCAAATCATGCTTTGGGGTATCGTTCAAATCTTTCATCCAAAGATAATAAAATCCCTAATATTGCATATCTGGTTCGGAACATAGGCTATACTACCATGTGTATGCACAATGAGGCGTGGATATAGCTCCGTTCGGAACCTCTCCCTCCGCTATGCAGCTCCGAGATGAGGTTCCTCCCTGTCAACCAGAATCGGGCGACTGGGGGGAAGATCCGCCGTTCGCGGACACTTCTTACTGTACCTTTTGTGAACATTCTATCCAAAAAGTAAAGGTCCTATGCCGGTCTCTCATCTCTTTACTTCTCAAGCATGGAAGAAAATCGAAGCAACTTGTTGAGTTTATATCGCTCATTTTGTCAGCAGGTTCTGTGTTTTCCCCATAGACTGTAACACTGGAGCCCGGAAGTTCCAGAGAGCCTAAAAACACAGAACCGGCTGACAAAATGAGCGATATAAATCAGAAAAAGGATCAGACCTTCTTATCTGGACCAGCTTTCTCCCAGTTTTGGTGGGCATAAATACTATAGGCAAGCTCAAGACAATGTCCCATGTATCCCTGCCGGTTGGGCTGCCAATAGCATTCCTTGGGTAGTAATGGGTACAATGATGGCGACAAGGGCAAAAAAAAAAACAATGGGTTCCCACCGTCCATATCTTTTACAGTCTATGGGTTGGATTGGGTGTAAGTCATGTCCCCCAATCAAGTCATGTCCCCCAAGCGTCATGTCCAGGGGGTGTACTTGTACATCAAGCTGCCTCACGCATAAATGTCCATTTGGTTCCATTTGTATACGCCCTCAGAGTGGCCTAATGCATACCAACCTGAGGGTCCTTGAAATTAAAACGTTTTTGAACGACTGCTTCATGCAGAGAGCCTGAAGCTGCACCACTTCAAATTCCATGGCAAACATGTTAGCTATCCTGATTGGGGTCGACTTGTTGGACAGACTGACCAAGAAACGCCCCGCCAGTAGGGCTAGACATTTACCAGACGTTCCTTTTTAAACTGCAACAAAAGATTATTTTCTTATTGATTAATAAGATTATACTTCACTGTATCGGGAAAGTGTAAAACAAAGCAATGTGATGATGTTTGAGCCTGTAGAGCTGGTATATTTACACTATTTATTTTCTATTTTGTATGGCTTCGATTAACGCTGCAAATCTACGGTAGTTCCTTTTCCATTGAGCCAGACCTTTGCCTCCACAGTGTCTACACACATAAAATAATCCTGTTATAATTGGTATCCCTCAGCGCTCATTTGCTTGTACTGAGAGAAAAGATGTAACATCTATTGTGCACATTCCTTCACACTACAGGATTTAATACAGAGCGGTGCAAAACCTGCATGCACTATAAATATTTTGACATTTGCAAAATCACAAGCAGCGCGTGTAGCCTGTGGTGGATTAGAGAGAGTGTTTCAGGTATCTGAGCAGCAGGGAGCTGAGAACTATACGAGAGTGTGGGTCAGGGGCAATTTTCTAGCCATAGGCTGGTATGAGTCACAGCACTAGAGGACGTGGTTTCCCCTCCCATGGAGAGAGAAAACATACTGTAGCTGCTCTCAGAGCTACATTAGCATGTGCCAAAGCTCATGCATACCTGCAGGCCTACACATTAATATGCTGTCTTCTTACACAGTCAATATTAGCAATGCACAAAGGAAGCCTACTACTCACAGAGGCACTCTAGGTGTGAGCTGAACAGCTGGGAAAATACTGGAGCTCTGTGTTGCTGAAACCGTGCCATATACTGTGGCTGTGATTAAACCCAAGACTTAATCACATTAACCCTGGCGTGCCTATTTTGGGCATGTATCCACAATTCTCTAATATTTTCAAAAATAGCAGATCTACAAGCTTGTACTAGCAGGGGTTCCCAAAGTTTTTTCATGCCAAGGACCCCCAAATAGCCATGGCCTCTGGATGTCGTCCCCCTGTTGCAAAATATGGCTTCTTTGAAAATCTTTGGCAATAACGACGCAAGGTTCAAAGTGCGTAAACTGGCAAAACAGTTTTATGAACTGAAATATATAATTTATATATTTTTAATTACTATGTTTTCCATTCTCCACTTCTTTCCAATTGCCTTCCATGGCACCCCCTAGCCACGGCCCCCACTTTGAAAAGCATTGGACAAGACTATGTAGCCAGCTTGTAGATCCCCTTTCCTCTTTGTGAGCGGTAGATGTTTAGATTACCCATGAATGCGAAACCAGGTTTCAAATCTTGGTGTCTTTATAGTTGTAAGTGAAGATGGACAGGAAACAGGGAGAGTGAGACGGGGAGAGTCAGGTTATCGGACGACTATAGGCTAGCGGTCCAGCCCACTGACAGATTTCTTGACCTATATGAGGGAAACGACATCATGTATGACGACGTGTTCTTTCAGTTATGCAGTGCCCTTATTATACAGTCAATGTTTTTACACGAAAGGCATCTATGTATTACTCATGCCAGAGAACAAGGTATTCCCCCAACGTTTGTTGTTCACCGAAATAGTGTCTGTGGGTTTTGTATTATCGGCAGCAGCGAAGCTGAAGTTAGTCATGGTGGGAAGAAGTCAGTGCTGCCTGTCAGCTAGCATCCTGTCTTGCTCCAGCTGCGTGGCTTCTTCCTGTGCCTGCCCACAGTGCCTGGTGTTACACGCTGTCAGCCAGGAAACGGACAGTCAGAGCGGCGAATAATGCATTTCTGCCTGTCGGGGAATATCACACTCTGTGCCTCGCGGGAGGGCAAGGAGCCTTCATTAGAGAAAAAGAGGCAACCCCGGGCATTTCACCGCCTCTGAGACGGGATCGCCTCTCGATTCCGAGCGTAGATTGCAGGTGTATAAACCCCAAACCCTTTTCATGCCAAAATGACCATAGCCTCTGGCTGCCGTGCCCCTGTTGTAAAAATGGCTTTTTAAAAATGAAAATAGCGAAAACCGCAGGTCTACAAGCTCACAATATTTCACACTGATGTGTGCTGTGAGCCTGATTGATTTGATTGATTGAATTCCTTTATTAACAGTTTGCAAAAAGTATAGAGGTACAGTTATACAACAATGACAAAAGGACTATACAAAAGGTCCCGTGTATTCAATTCATCAAGACATAAAGACATACATAGAGATCATCACTACTAGGAGCTGTAAAGGTATTTGTTGGCATACTAATAGAATTGATTCATCCCCATGTTGGTGCCCAATCAGGGGGGAATGAGATCAGTGGAGCTCTCTCTGTTGTGGGGAAATCTCCCTTTTGCAAACGCCCATCATTTCGACCGGAGGGTTAGCGACTCACTCCACGGAGGTTAAGGTTAGGGTGAGGGTTTAAGTCAGGTGTCGAAAAGATGACATGTAGTAACAGCGACACGCTCCCCTCTGTTGTTGTGCCCCTGGGCGTCACTCACTATTTTGAAGTAGTCAAGCGGTACATAGCTGATGAACATCGCCCATATAAATTGCAAAGCTCCATTCTAACATTTAAATCGATTTTTGAATGCATTGGTGCATGGTGCTATAGTGGATAGCAGCATAGTGGCTGACCCTGGTTCAATTCCTGGCCAATGCAATATAGGGTGCGTTCGGAAATGCGCACTCAACGCACTGGTGTGCCATGTTGTCGTTCGTTTATTCGGTGCACTTGGTGCGTTATCGTTCGGAAATCCAGTGCGCGGCGCACCAGTGTGTTGAGTGCACGCACTGAGCGACCCTACTCAGAAGATGGGGTTCGACGGTGTGGTGCGTCGGTGCGGTGTTTTGATTGGTTGGTTTTCATGGCCGTGTCTGCTTCTCAGCTGTGAACAATGGTGGAAATAACCGCAAAATACAGCACTTGCAGCTTAATTGGTCGTTTGGGCTTGATAGTTTCACACACATCAACATGTAAATTAACAGCAGGTATGCCAATGTTGTGAATTTTAGACCTACATCTCCTAATAGCAACGTTACGTTAGCATACTCAGCAACTGCTGCTTTTTCAGAGTTCAGAGTGAAAAAGCTCACAGCTGCCTGTTAAAACTGGTCGTTCGTAAATAAGCCACACTGAACGCACTCTCCAACGTCACGCCCACTGCACTCACTACACTGAGCACACACCCGGTGCGGGTTTCCGAACGCACCAATAGTGTCATGTGTCGTGCTGAACCAACAGTGGACAGGAGCAGTATTATGGCAAATCTTTGTTCTTTTTCGCATCTTCCCATTAAGTTAGAAACAATGCTTGACATTGTAATTCTGCAAAGCTGTGCTCACTTTAAAAACTTGGAAAACATGCGTTGGTGGTATAGTGGCTAGCATAGCTGCCTTCCAAGCAGTTGACGCGGGGTTTTATTCCCGGCCAACGCAGTGAAACATCTCGTCATGCACATGCCTTTGGCTCTTTGCAATATACTCGCTGAGCCAGCAGTGGTCAGAAGAATATCATTTGCCATGCCAGATGCAAATTTGAGGCTGGTATGCTTCCAGTAGAATGATGTACAGATGTTTTGGGGGTTTTTGCCTTTATTGATAGCATAGAGTAGACTGACGGGGAAACGGGGAGTGACACGCAGGGACATCTGGTCGGGCTCGGGAATCTAACCAGCAACTCGCTGCAAGCTACACAGAGCCTACTGTATGGGGTATGCGCCTGGACCAGTAGGCCAGCAGGCACCCCCCAAAAGAAAAAATATTTTAATATGTTTGAACGTGAATTTTGAATACATGTGGAAAATAATGACATGACCAAAACAGGAAAACTGGAAACATTAATCTTATTAATTGAATATGAATAAGCATCTGACTCTCTAAAATACTTCACTGCGAGATGTCTCAGCTTTTAGATAGACTGCTGCTGCTGTGCCTATGTATAAATAAATAAATAATTATTGAAGTCATAATTCAAGAGAGTGCGGATATTCCCTTCATTTCAGCTTTTAGACTCACATTAGACAAACTTGAAAAGTTCATTCATATCAGAGGAACTGTCCAACTGTCTGTTGACATGTTTCTCTGATAACCTTACGCATTCTTCATACGGTAGTTAAAAACAAATATATATATATATATATATATATATATATATATGGTGCATTGGGACACACAGTCAATAGAAGGGCCCCAGCGGTGCAGTTGTGCTCATGCTGAGACGCCGCATGTTTTTGGCTGCAGACTACAGTCAATGTCCCTGTTCCACACTGCCTGCGTTCCTGTGCGGTTCTACTGTCAATCATGACCTGAGACAAGGCCTGTGTCGAGCCTGGCGCTGTGAATCAATGAAACATCATTGACTGCCATCAGAGTCTAAATTAAGCTCTTGTGAGGGGAGCTTCAGGGACGAGGTGAAAATCCATGGTGTGATATTATTTGGGCAGGAATTGACGTCGTGGTGATGGACTTGGACGCCGACTAATGACTTCCCCATCATTACAGGAAGTTCCTGGTCTAGCAGTAGAAAGAGTTAGCCAATATAGCGTATATGTACGGGGGGTATTGACTACGGTATATACTTTGCCATATAACAAATGAATGACTTTACGGCTATTTGTGTCACATTGCGACACATTGTGAGCTTGTCATGGAACTCAGGTTCACCCAGAGCCTAGTCTCGCGTAGCCAGACAACTATTCCATAATCTCTGGAACTACACCTCCCGAAAGGCGAGTAACGGAAGTAGTCACTGCTGCACTGAACTGTAGTCCCATTGGAAACATAACAGAAGCACACTAGCACAGACAGAGTCATTCGAGCGGCATATTGTTGTTATTTGTGTATAGTTTAAGATAACATTTGAAAACATCATGGAAGTAACACCAACAACACCAGAGAAAGACGAAATAACGCTTCCAGTAGGACTTGTTACTGCTACTGCACCAAGGGAGCGGGTGCGTCACATCCTACTCATGATCAGACTTCCGTTGCTCCAGACTGTATGGCGGGAGTGTTTGCAAATTGTGGGAGTCAACAGTCTGGCCACGCGAGACTACCGAGAGCCCAGCATCATTGAGTTTCCTGTTTACCCCTTTCCCAAGTGTTTCGCCCAGCCCAGGTGTTTCGCTCTACTTGTACTTCCTTCCTGGGAGTGGCCAGGAATAAGGTGAATACAAGAGTGAATTCCATCGAATCTTGGTCTCCTGAACACTCATGCCTAATTTATATTGTCCCTTGACGGTGTCACCTGCCGAAAAGAAAGGATTCTTCAAGCTGACGGGTTGTGATATGACATGTTGTTAGCTTTAAGACCAGTTCTTTTTTTGAGCAGTGCTCACCGCTCTTATGTCTGGCTTTGTGTGTATGTATGTATGTATGTATGTATGTATGTATGAATGAGCAGGTGCATTTCTTTTTCTTTCAGTGAGCAACATCGTGACTCGTGAGATGGGGTAAACAAACTGTCACACGAGCACACCAGCATCCTTAATGGAGCTGTTCGCCAGCTGGATAATTTCCACTTTTCAATCAGGCAAATAAGAAAGATGCCACTCCCAAACTCATTACGACTGGACAGCTGTTCTGCGTGTGGATCGTCCAAATTCAAGAATCATTACTTGCTGCTGGGGCTTGTAATGGCATCGCTGACACTCTGCCACTCCAGATTCATAACAAATGGCAATTTGGCGCACTATAGCGTGCAACGTTTTGCTGTGACCAAGATGAGTGTGGCGGCTTGACAGGGGCTTACCCAAGTTTTATGTCCCCTGCAGCCAAGAACGTATTTGAACATCCTTTAACGATCAGTTCCGTGTACTACGCCGAGTTAAAGGCATTACGTTTAATAGTGCTCCATGATATTGATGTGGTATGTCATGAATCCACAGCCCTGACAGCCCAGGTGAGTAAATCTTATTAGAGAGACTTGAAGTCTAGAGGTGCGTATGTGTGTGCGTGTGTGCATGTGTGTGTGCATGTGTGTGTGCATGCGTGCGTGCGTGCGCGCTCTGTCTGGAAGTCTGAAGAGGGACAGACCAGAGAGGGAAATTCTGGCAGATAAGATAAAACGAGATTTAAGCATTTATTGATTCCCGGGGTGGAAATTCAGATATTAATAACCTGAGCTGTCCTTACCCAGCTTCATGGTCAGTGCAGTGAAATACAGGTTTCTTTTTACACCTGCAGTTTTAAATTAATGATTTTTTTCCTGTGTACTGTACTGTACTGTAGGTGGCCTGTAGTGAAGTACATTACTTGAGTAATGTACTTAAGTGACTCCACTCCAGGAAGGGAAAATGTATTAACCACTAACGTTTTTTTAAAGGGTGCCACGTTTGAAAATGTACACAATTATTTAATTAAACTACAGTGCAATATGGATAGTCTTTTATAGGCAGGTAGCCAAATCCTTTTTTTCCACACATGTATTTACACGCCCATAATTGTCAGTGTAGCCAAATGTAACCAGGTTTGTAAAAGTCTCTCTAGTACAAATCCTGAGAATGAAACAACACAACAAGCAAGGAACAAGCAGTTTGGAATGATTCTACTGAAAAAAGGAAACATTTCAAAACATCAAAATGTCAAATCATGAATTTCACATGAATATACTGGGGTGTGTAATACATTTTAGGAGGGAAGCCATGAAGCTGTGGGCCATATGAAATCTGGATTGGCTCAATATTGGCCCCCTGGCCAATAGTGGGCCTTTGGACTGAAATATAGTGAGAATTACCGATCTACAAGCTCCTAACGTGGCGTGATGCGACACATTATGAGCATGTACATCACTCTTTTTTTTGGAAAACTTTTTAAACGTATTAAAAAGAAAATGTACTTTGTAATTTGAATTTTGACAATTTAAGTGTTTTTAAAACGCAAGCCATGTAGTTACTGTACTTACAAATCGATTTTTTTACCTGGGTACTATATACTTTGAGAACTTTGCCTGACACTGCAGGTGTCTCAGCCAGCAGGTAGACAAACAGCTCTGGGCACAGATGTCTCTCCCACTCCAAACCACGTCAAATTGTGCGTTGAGATCAAAGTGACACCCTGCTGGCTGAGATGTTAGTTGACATGATGGAATGCCAATACGTGTCTACAGGTATAAGTAACAGAGCTGCAACCACTAACAATGATGTTGTGCGAAACTAGTTAAAATAGCAGATCTAAAAGTTACACGTCACGGTGCAACACGTTGTGAGCTTATAGATTGCTATTTGAACTATTCTTACATTTTGCTGCTTTTTGCCTATAATGACATGCCCGAATTAATAGATGATTTTATAAAATAATCGACTATCTAGAAAATAATCGATTATCCGGATCTAGGGGGAAATGAGATCAGTGGAGCTACCTCTGGTGTTGTGTCCATGGGCGTTTCTCACTCTTTTGAAGTACCGCAATTGCTGGACTATAAGCCGCACCAGCTAAATTTAGAACAAAAAACAAATGTTTACATATATAAACCGCACCGGACTATGGGGCTTTTAAGCCGTGACATCATTTTGTAGGCAGAGGAGAACTCTGCCCCCAGAGCATTTTCTGTCCCTCGCTATTTCAACAGATCTGAGACAAAAATAACGACTAAAGTATAATTCTAACACTTTCCTTTCAACAACAAAGAGAAGAAAAATTTGTAAATAGTAAAAATAGTAAAAAGATTCACGGAAACTGGGGGCAGAAATTCTCCTCTGCCTACAAAATGATGTCATACTTAACAGCCCCATAAGCCGCAGGTGTCCTTCCTGCTTCCTGCTAGAGCGCCCCTAGTGGCCGTTAGCTGTAAAAATCTATATATGAATCCTTGTTAAAGACCATTTTAAAACTAACTAACTGGCCGTTAGCTGTAAATCTATAGCCACACCGTTGTATAAGCCGTAGGGTTCAAAACATGGGAAAAAAGCTGCGGCTTATAGTCCGGCAATTATGGTAGCTTGACAGGTACATGGGCACTGCATGGTCCCTGGCTTCAAGTATCTTGAAAACTTGTGTACGTCTGCATTTAGTGCTTTTATTACAAAATGCTTTACATAGATTGTGCATTACATTCACAGATGTTACTAGGTTTTCAATGTAATGGGTCCCGGGACCCACAGGTGGTCATTCAAATGGGTCCAGAAAAGTTGTATGAGTCCTCAATACAATGTTTTCGAATTGAATTTGAATGAGTTTTTGATGCGGGATGCGCACGTAATGACATCACTGCATTCACAGACACATTCATACACCGATTTCAGAAACCAAGCAAGACAACCAACCAGCACATTGTGAGCAATTTGGGGTTCAGAGTTTTGCTCAAGGACACCTCGACACTAACTCTGGGGGAGCCCGGGATCGAACTGGGAACCTTGCAGTTCTCCATCCGGCCGCTCTACCGGCCACTCTACCACTGAGCCACTGCCGCCCCTTTAGTTAAACTACCACACGTGTTACAGCCCTCTGGCATTTGTCAGTGTTTACACCATCTAAACTGAAATTGCATTGAAATTAAATATTCAAATACTGAGCTCAATATGGTTTATTCAATTTGAATAATTGAATAAAGGCATGGTATTATTTATGACTGGAAAATGAAAGACCAGAAAATAGCACAAGAGCTGGACTTATGGATTGTTAATACTGAAGAAACAATTTGACATTGATTCCTCATTAGTTCTTTAGTGTGTTTGTAGAGAGTCAATGAAATACCCTCTCTCTGTAAAAGAGTAAGCAGTCCCCTCCTCTTTTCAAGGGGTTTCAAGGGGCCTGCAGTACAAATTCTCTTTAGTCTCAACAATAAACTGTATAGTGTATTCATCTTCTCAAGCTGGATGACAGAGGGTAGCCCAGAGTTCATATTTTACAAACTCTTTCAGCCTTTCAAAAGTACCAGAAAAGAGTAATTGTCTTTAGTCTTTAAATTTCGATAAATTGAAGTGATCTGGCGAAAATGAACTGCCCATAAAAATGTTTCTGACAGTGAAAATCTTTTTTTAAATTATAATAATTCTTCTTCAGAACCTCTTGGGCCAAATCCATCAGCAACCCAGCAGGAGGTGACGGTCTTTCAAGTCCGTATAATTGGAGAAACCCTCTGGGGCACATTTGTGTAAAGACTTGCCACATCCATGGGAAAAATCTTTAAAATAGAGGAACCAGTAAAAAAGAAAAAAACTTTCAGATCTACTCAGCCAAATAAACATGGCTACCTGTAAAGTTGGAGTCCGTGCTGCTTCTGGCAGAACAGGGTCAGGGAAATGATTGAGAAAATGTCTTTGTCAGTATACAGTATATATACTGTATATTTTAAAATAAATAACAAACCTAGCTGATCTACAAGCTCATAGCACATCGCAGCATGACATGTTGTGAGATTTTAGGTCAACCATTAAAAAAATGCTTTTTGAATCTCGCCCCGAATTCCCATATCACAATTTTCAGAAAATAAAACCTAAACTAAACAAACAAACAAAACGAATAAATAGCCTACTAACTGAAATTGATAAACATGAAGTCAAAACGAATGAAGAATTCTAAACTATAATAACCTTGGTACTTCAAACCCAGATGTTGTTTGAGCAGCCAAGAGTAGTTTTTGTTCATTGGACCACTCATCTGCAGCCAAGGCAATGACTCTTGAGATTCAATACAGCATAAAGAAATAAGTTCCTTCTTCACAGTTTCTGCCGAACGGAAAGTGTTTTTTGAGAAAGCTTAGTTAGATCTTGGAGTTGAAGAGGATGGGAAAATGCAGTGAGCTGTGCGACTGCAATCTGTGAAAGTTTTGCTATGTGCCTCCGAAGAATGCTTTGGAAACAATTGCTTCTGAGGTCAGTGGTGAGTGTGTGGCACCAATGCCTAAATATATATATATATATATATATATTGAATTGTGTTAAATTCTCAGCTATATATTTAGTCTTAAAGTTTGTCAGTGGGCTCTAGACCTTGTAGAAACTTTGTGTCACATTTTGCAGCAGGCATACCGGTATGTACCTTTGCTGATGCACAGAAAGCATCACCAATAACTAAAGATATTTTTCGTGCCCTAAGGACAAATGTGGAATTTTGTGGTCTTTGCAAAGATGCCTTGACCGATCAGCAGAGCGGAATATTAGCCCAACTAATGTGAGAAATGTTTCCAAAAGGAAAGAGTCTCTGCATGGCACCGCTCACTTTTTGAAGATAGAGGAGTAGCCTAGGTCAAGTTACCTTGACATTATTTATCTCCTTGTGAGAAACTTTGATACCTGTTTCAATCAGAAGACGTTTGACATTTGTGATACAATAGAACAGTTTATTTGAACTGCTGTAAGTTGTAACGGCCTGAATGTACAAGATTTGGAATTAGTCATTGGTCACTTTAGGAGATTACTTGAACTGTGATCATCTTAAGAACCAGCTTATGGTTCTCCCTGAATTGATGTCTGGGAAACATGCTTGCTCAGTGTTGGATGTAATCAGGGAGCTCAAAGGTCTTGGTCTGGCAGGAAAATTGTACAGTCAAGTCGCAAATCTAATCCGTTTGTGCTTGGTCATCCCCGCGTCCTCAGCTACTGCACACAGAACATTTTCAAGCTTAAGATGTTTGAAAAATTACCTCAGGTCACCTGTGACTGCTGAAAGGCTAAACAGCGTATAGCAATTTCTCTCTCTATCTCTATCTCTATCTCTCTCTCTCACACACGCGCGCACGCACGCACGCACGCACGCACGCACGCACGCACGCACGCACGCACGCACGCACACACGCACACACACACAAAGAGCTTGAATCAGCTGTAGCTGTCAGCTACAGTTGAAACTTATTTCATGATAAACATAATGCTAAATACTTTTGGAAAGTGGGGGAAAAAAGACACATGTCTATTTTCATGTCATTTTATCTGTGATAACTGTGCATCTTTGGGCTCTGCTTCAGCAGAGTTTGCGATCTCAGTGTCTGTGTCATACTTGTCTTGCACAGATCATTCTGTATAATGGGAGCAGGGCCAAATGCAATATCATTACAATGAATGGTATTCATATTGACTGAGTGTCTGACTGACTGGAATGAATCTTTATCTGAAAATAAAACAGGAAAATAGTCTGTCAAAGCTGTCAATAAACAATGATGCTGGTATGGTCCTTTAACTGCATGAAACAAAGAAAAGAAAAACACACCATCCTAGCTGCTTCTTCAGCATATGAAATCTTCTCAACCGTCTTCATATTGATTTCTTCACTTTCTTCTCCTCAGGGGACATGCATAGAGTCTATAATAATATACACCACACTGAGAGTACTTTACTTGGTCCTTCTTGCACCACACCAAGTTGCCTCTCTAATAGCCAACAGCTGTATACAGCTGCAACATATAAATTATGTACCTCTTGGTACATCATTTATATGCTCACAACTCTTTGCAGATGTTAGAAGTGTGCATTGGCACTGCCCTCACGATTCAATTGGATCACAATTCACCAGGTAACAATTCGATTCGATTCTACGCTGCAACATGGCACGTTTTTCATCAAGTCAGATACTGTATACAACATATTTTATTCGAATTATATTAGATTAATAATATTATATACAGTATTATAATGATATCATGATTATATATTATACATATATATTACATTAGGCTATAATAGATTAATCGATTATGTCAAGTTGCCGCATCGATTCAGAATAGTGCACAGCCGAATCACGATGCATTGCTGAATCGATTAATTTTTACACTAGTGGTAGTTGCTACTTAAAAGTTACTCTCATGATTGCATCGTAACTTCACAGTCACAACATAGCAGGACTGACAGAAAGCCGCCAGCGATCCACCATTCCTGCAACGCCACCCAAACACCACCTTTAATGTGATGACCTACATTTTGGCGTCAAATGCATGACCTATTTATATCTACAGAGCTTCCTGTTCCCTCTTCCACGTTGCCCACCATGTTGCACCGAACATGACAAACTCAATCCATTTATATTCTTTGTATGAAGGTATGTTAGTCTAAGTGTGTGTAATTCAATTGCATGTGTGATTAAAATCTTACAGTAGACATCACTGCACACAAACATACCGTGTGGATACTGTAGGGTAGGCCTGTAGGGTGATAACAAAACATTGACTGTCCCCAAAAATTATGAAAGATACGCATTTGAATATTATTTAAAAATATTTAAATATTTTTAAAGTACTTATATTGACCCTACGAACAAAATTGTTTCTAAAGAGATTTCGCCTCAGGCGGCACCAATTCTCACCTGGACCACAGACTAAAATCAGGATTTGAAACAAAGTGTCTGGAGCATTATATGATGTTGGAACAACAAAGGTTCAGGAGAATAGACCACACCGGATAACCACCTTCTCTCTTCCCTAATCATCTCCAATCTAACCTGCTTTTCTCCTCCCCACCTCGCTTGCTACAGGTCTAACTGATAACACCTCCTCCCTTATCTCCTCCTACCAGGTTAATCAAGCGCTGTATTTAAACCTGGCCGTGCTCACAGCACTTCCCTGCTCAGTTTCTCGCATTGCGCGAAACACACGCATCTTGTACCTCGTACAAAAACCCTTTTTGTCTTTGACAAAGTTTGTCTTAATCGACATTTTCAAAAACCATCGCCATGGAAAACGACGAACCCATGGACCTGCTCGCGTCTGAGGACGAGATCCCGCCGACCGCGGACCTCAGACTGGTCCTGAACAGGCAGCGAGCCACCGCCACCGCCATCACCACCACCGCGGCCACCAGAACCTCCACTTCCACCACCACTACGCCGCCACCTTCCCTCACTCCCGCACGGAGCCATCACTTATCACCGGCGCGTTCTACTCACCGCCCCTCCGCTGCCTCCGCCACCGGCCCGTACACCAGGAGTCGTTCTGTCACCTCCGTGCTATCAGCCAGGTCAGTCACTCCCTCCTTTGCCATTAAAGATTGGACCATACGTGGCTTACAGAACGCCCTGATTAGCCTAAACGTAACTTTTCCCCGTGTTGCAGTTAAAGCCACTCTGTTTGATCTTTACTGTAATGCTATGCGAGATCCCTCCATGCCCGGTCCGTCGCACGTTGATGACGCGGGACCGACAGGCGTGTCAGAGGGAATCCCCGGGGAATCCCCGTCCCGCCCACCCCCTAGGAAAGCTGCTCGTAAAACACGTCACGTCGCTTCCCCCGCCATTTCCCCCGCTGTCACTACTCATGTCTCTGCAACCACTGTTCACTCTTCCCCATCCACGTATCCCAACCCACTGTTGCACTTACTTAACTTGTATGCACAGGGGACTGTACAAACCCAAACCCCCGTCCAATCTTCCATTATTCTCGGCCACACACAAACACCCCCCCCTCCCCCCCGCAATCAGGCCACGGGTCTAACGACCCAAAGCCAATCTGTCCTCCCTCCCTCCACAGCTAATCAGCTCACTTTTTCCCAAAGCCAATCTGTCCTCCCTCCCTCCACAGCTAATCAGCTCACTTTTTCCCACACCCAGGCCCAAACTGTTCCCCCTCCCCCCACCATGTTCAATCAGCCTACTCGCTTCCAACAGGCTTTAACTGCCCCCCCCCCCCCCCCACAGCTAATCAGCTCATTTTTTCCCACACCCAGGCCCAAATTGTTCCCCCTCCCCCCACCATGTTCAATCAGCCTACTCGCTTCCAACAGGCTTTAACTGCCCCCCCCCCCCCCCCCCCCCCACGGCCAATCAGCTCCCACACACCCTACCACAGGCTCCATTTCCCATCCTCCGCCTTCCTGCCACGGCCAACCAGGCCGCCCACCTCAACCCACAGATCCAAATGCCCCTCCCCCTCCCATCCACGTATAACCAAGCCCAGGTCCAAATGCCCCTCCCCCTCCCCTCCACGTATAACCAAGCCACCTTTCCTCCCATACCCACGCAGTCTGCTCTGCCCCTCCCTTCCCAGCCATTCTACCAACCCATAGCCCAGGCTCAAGTCCACACCCCCATACCTCAATTCACATATTCTCTCTCCACAGCCCTGCCTGTACCCGTACCCCCGTCGGCCATCTCCGCCAACCCGATGCCGGTGTCAAACACCCTTCGCCACCAGATCCTCCAGGGTATGGACGTGGACTTAGCCGCACTAATCAAACCCTCTGCTTTTTCCCACCAGGCCAGGACCGTAGACTGCGGAGGGGTGTCCATCACCCTCCGCGATCTCAATTCCTCCTCTAACCCCACCATTCTCTCCCCCAAAGAGTTTGCCCTGGCTTTCTCCCTCTACCGGAACGTCATTTGTTCCGTTTTCCCCCACCGCAGGCAGGAGCTGAATGATTATTTGCAGATAATCATCGACCTAGCCTTACGCTTCCCGGGGGCCCTCTTTTATCACTACCACAGGCAGTTCGCAGCGACGGCGGCAGCTCGACTCCAGCAGTCAAACCAGCTGACCTACTGGGGCGCACTGGACTCCGAGATGTACTGCCGGCTCTTTGCCGGCAGAACTGCCGTCGCCTGCGAACTGTGCAGCTGCCCGGCCCACCCCACCTCAGCTTGCGTCCTCGCCACCTCCCGCCCCACAGCCCCCACTTCATCCACCCGGCCATCGTCCCACCAGGTACCACAGACCCACACACAATTCCCACAGCCCATGACCCCCCCAGCTAGGTCCCCAACCCAAAGTCCCACCACCTCCCCAGCCTCCTCCCAGGACAGGGACCGTCGAGGCCGCCCCGTGCTCTTCGTCGGGTCAAAAATGCTGTGCAACAATTTTAATGACCAGGGCTGTAAATCGTCCGCATGTAAATTGTTGCATGTGTGCTCCTCTTGCGGCGGAGCCCATTCCCTTGTCGCATGCCCCCACACAACCCCACCAAAACCCTTAAGCAGCCGACGAACGGAGCACTATTCATTGTAGCGGCTTCCCTTGGGGTTCAGAATGGACCAGCCGCTCTGTCCTCATCCACTCAGTCAACCAAACCACCGTAGAGATAATTAACAAGGCAGTTCCTCCTCACTCCCCATTCACACGTACATTCGCTCTAATGCCCACGACCTCCGCCAAGCTCACTCAGTGCTCGTCCATAAATCACGGCTCCTTTTTGGGGACTCTGTTCGGGCCCAGCTATAAGCTGTCCAGAGACAAGCCGTCCAGACACAGGCTGTCCAGAGCCCCAGAGCCAAACTACCCAGGGCTCGTGCCCCGAGCACTCAGCCCCCCCCGCCTTCTCCGCTCCACTCAGCAATGCCCGTCCTCGCTAAAACATCACAATCCCTCCCGTTAACTCACTGGGTTCATTCCACCATCCATCAAACCATTCACTCCTCTCCAACCCGGCCAATCCCCCCATCCACAACAGCAACCATTCACTCACTACAGTCACGGCGTTCCGCCGCCGTCCTGTCACCTAAGCAAAGGCGTTTCCGCCTTCTCCCTGTCACCCAAGCAAAGGCGTTCCGCCCCCTCGTCTAAGCAAAGGCGTTCCGCCTTCCCCTCGACTAAGCCAAGGCGCTCGCCTACCTTCCTGTCACCTAACCAAAGCGTCGTCGCCGCTTTACTTAGCAGGTGTTGTTGCCACCTTCCTGTCACCTAACCAAAGCGTTGTCGCCGCTTTACTTAGCAGGTGTTGTCGCCACCTTCCTGTCCCGAGGCACCTCCCTGGCCTCTTCTTTTCCCCATTCTACCTCCAAACGTATTTCCATGCCTCCATGTTCTCCAAATACATTTTAATAAATACAACCCAAGTGTGTCTCTGTTTGATGGTGTGGTCTTTACTAGTGAAATGATGTTGGAACAACAAAGGTTCAGGAGAATAGACCACACCGGATAACCACCTTCTCTCTTCCCTAATCATCTCCAATCTAACCTGCTTTTCTCCTCCCCACCTCGCTTGCTACAGGTCTAACTGATAACACCTCCTCCCTTATCTCCTCCTACCAGGTTAATCAAGCGCTGTATTTAAACCTGGCCGTGCTCACAGCACTTCCCTGCTCAGTTTCTCGCATCCCGCCTCCACCCCATTCTCCTCCCTATCTACAGTAACTAACCTTCTCACGCATCCTTCTCAGATAACTAACATTCATTTGCATCCTTCCACAGATACCAGTTCCAAAAGGGGGGACTCTGTTCGGGCCCAGCTATAAGCTGTCCAGAGACAAGCCGTCCAGACACAGGCTGTCCAGAGCCCCAGAGCCAAACTACCCAGGGCTCGTGCCCCGAGCACTCAGCCCCCCCCGCCTTCTCCGCTCCACTCAGCAATGCCCGTCCTCGCTAAAACATCACAATCCCTCCCGTTAACTCACTGGGTTCATTCCACCATCCATCAAACCATTCACTCCTCTCCAACCCGGCCAATCCCCCCATCCACAACAGCAACCATTCACTCACTACAGTCACGGCGTTCCGCCGCCGTCCTGTCACCTAAGCAAAGGCGTTTCCGCCTTCTCCCTGTCACCCAAGCAAAGGCGTTCCGCCCCCTCGTCTAAGCAAAGGCGTTCCGCCTTCCCCTCGACTAAGCCAAGGCGCTCGCCTACCTTCCTGTCACCTAACCAAAGCGTCGTCGCCGCTTTACTTAGCAGGTGTTGTTGCCACCTTCCTGTCACCTAACCAAAGCGTTGTCGCCGCTTTACTTAGCAGGTGTTGTCGCCACCTTCCTGTCCCGAGGCACCTCCCTGGCCTCTTCTTTTCCCCATTCTACCTCCAAACGTATTTCCATGCCTCCATGTTCTCCAAATACATTTTAATAAATACAACCCAAGTGTGTCTCTGTTTGATGGTGTGGTCTTTACTAGTGAAGACTAATTTGTACTTTTTTCCATGCCAACATACAAGTTTTCCAGTTGAAAATCCGTTATTTTCAGCAAGCAATATGGTTGTAAAATGACAAATAAATAATATATTCCAGTGGCATCATCTGACTCATCCTTGTGTTCCGGTGTTTGCCCAGGCGTCCGTCACTTCACCTCACCTCACCTCCTCATCATTATCTGCTGTGGCTCGGCGACCCGTTGCATGGATGTCAATCAGGGACTTTAAAGATTTTCTGGCTCGTCGCCTCTGCTCTTCCTGTTGGAATCGCTGATCCGCCTGTTGCTGCCGCTGTTGACAGCGCAGCGAATCCTTTACCATGATCCAGTCCCTGAGTTACAATAGATTCAGAATTGGCCACAGATCAAAATTTGTGCCACTGAAAAAGCTCCGGCCAATTTTCCCTTCCGTGAAAGCCTCGACAATAGCACTGATGATGTGAATGATCCCACTCAGAAATGTGCTAAACCCGAACACTTATTTTTTATCTTAGAGCGGTTTAGAGTGCGAGAGCAAGCATAGAATAATAAGCCTCATCCCTGATCCCTGGGATGAGGCTTGCCATATCTTATTAATCAAGGGCCTATTCATCCAGAGGAGACTGGCCATTAATATTGTATAGACTAAAAAGGACAATTAAATTAATTTACATAACCTACCTAGTACCTACATTTGGGAGAGGTGAACTGGAGTGCATGACAATAGACTGACTTGGGGTATGTCTCAGAGGGGCTTCCAACCTCATGTAGAAATGTAAATGTCAGTGAACACGTTTCCCTCGTTTGTCATAGTTTGGGTTGTAAGAGCGGCATAGTACGATTTCATTCGAATAACCGTGCCCACCCATGCATGACAGGATAAGTTATTTTACCGCTTCCAGTATAGCCGTGCCCCCTGAACCACATAGCAGGTGATTGCTACTCCTCTTGTGGCTCTTGTCCACAGGCACCCTTCCAGGCTTCTGTTCTCCCCCTGGCTTGTCAGAGAGCGAGTGCGTCTACTCAGCTTTGCAGGCCAGTTGGACCAACCTGCAAATGCCCCTGGGCCAAGTGCTGTCTGCTGCTATGCCGTCAGCTCCACAGCTTTGCTGTCCGATTCCGAGGTGCTTGTGAGCTATATTATATGAATGCATGAATGTTGCCCAGAATATGTGTTGACCCACCTTTTGTTTGTTTGTTTGTTTATAAAGTACTGTACTCACAATTATAGTGTCTGCTGTGCTTGCTCATAATAGGCTCTCTCCCTCCATTTGGGCTTTGCCTAAATTGTCAAAAGTGGCTTAAAAAAATGCCAATCTGTTTTTTTCTTTTTTTTTCTTTCTTTTTAACAAACAAAAAGTACATCTCTCAAAACAGACACTTTACAGTGGCTTGTGGTCAAAATACCACTGTCCTTACAAGCACAAAAACAGTCTCAATGTCACCTATCCTTATAAGTATACCCACAGTCTCCTCAATGGCCATTGCTGAAACTATATGTATACTGTGTACACATTGCATTGATTAATGTTATAGAAGTAAGATATGCCAGCTGGCAGCTGGCTTGTTGACAGCCTGTATAGAGTTTAAGAGGGATTTATTCTTTGGTCCAATTAGAATAAAAGTTATGCGTGTTTGCTGTTTCATTTGGCCTACACGGTATTAACAGACTTCCCTGGATTCTGCCAATATGACAACATTTGTTGTTGAATAAGAACTAGAGGGCACACAGTTCCTTTGAGAAATAAAACACTTTCATAATCCTCCTATATTACAATTGCCTAGAAGAGGGTCAACCGATGGTGGGTGACCGAATGGGTGGACGTCACAAACGTAGCATGCAGACCTGCGAGGCGCACCATTGCTCTGATTCACATCAAACTTGGCACCACACTGGTGCCAACACTGGTCAGGGGTCTTCAGACAGGGGGCCATCAGATTAGCATCATTGCTCTGCCCCCTCTGTGTTCCAACTGGCTGGGGTTTAAACAGCCTAACCCCCGTTCCCAGCATGTTAAAGGGCCTAAAGTTGGTGGGTGCGCTTAGGCCGGCTTCACACTGCCACTGAAATCTAGCCTGAATCAGATCTGAGTCACATCAAAAGTGGAATCCGATTTTTTTTTAAATAGTCTAAATCCAGACAGGTCACATGCATCGGACATCTGTCTCAGTCTGAAAGCAGTAACCACATCCACCCCATAGAGTTATACACAAGTCACATGCAAGTCACATCAAAATGACCAAACGTCACTTGCTGCGCGACCCGAGCGCGCAGAGCTCCACTGTACTGACGTCACTACAGAACACGAGTATTTACTTTAGATTACAGCTCACTGAGCAAATGGGAAAAACAAGAGAGAAGAGAGAAAACACGTGAGCTAAATAGATAAAACCAGAGAGAAGAGCAAAACAGAAGAGTACAGAAAAGAAAAGAGAAAAACAATATTGTAACGTGTGTTTACTGTGGTCTATTATGTCGCATTTCCTGTACGTAATCAACTAGCGTCGACGTAGTGACGTAACGTCATGACGCCTACGTCGTTACCGCGGTAACCAAAGCACATAAGTCGACGCAGGGCAGCTTTGGGCTGACGCTGTTAAAATCTGTCTGAACACACAGATCAGATCTGGTCACTTGCAAATGCAGTGTGAAAAGTCTGGCCAAAAGATCAGATTTGAGAACCAAATCGGATTTGGGCTGGATTTGACTGCAGTGTAAATCCGGCCTTAGACGGCAAATAGGGACAGGCTGTAATTTGCTGAAGCCCCGTCCCCTCTCTGTTTCCTTTGACTGCGGTTTAAACAGCCATAACCCCAGTTCCCAGCAAGCGCTACAGGCCCCAAACTAACTTTTCAAATTGCCATAACTCGGTGACCATTGCTCTGATCAGCGGACCATAGGACTGGATTTTCAGGTTGCATAGCGGCCTGAAAATCTAGTGCACAAAAACGCCAGTACTCCATGCCAAAGAGAAGTGACACCAGATATCCCTGTCTTGTTGTCGAGGCAAGAGAACCATGGGACCATGATTAACCACATGAACCTAGATATTCTGGGGTAGATGTTTTGTGAGAATTGCAGATCTACAAGCTCGTAAGAGATTTGGTGTAGAGGGGAAAAAGGAGGGGACATGAAGTCAATGAAGTAAACCAGCATCCTCCAGAAATCTACATTTTCTGTACTTGAATAACTTACTATATAAGCTATAGTCTTTGTGCGCAATGTGCATTTGTTTCTTTCTTTCTTTCAGAAATCACTTTTTTAAAGATGCCAAACAGGCAATTACTGCAAAGGTCTGTCTTTATCCAGAAAAAAAGAAAGAGAGACAACATCTCTTTCTTTACCAAATACGTTGAAATTACCATTCGCCACCGGTCCCCCAGGCTGGGCCTGGCCAAGTCGTGCAGACAGGGACTGCATTAGTTCACATTTTGTGGTTTTAACACATGAGCAGCTTTGATTGGGAGGCCGTTTCATCAGGGATCCTATCAACAGCAAAGGGTAGCCGACTTGTTATGCAGGAGTAATTTCATTGGGATCGTCTGCATTTGGCTCCTCCGCCAGTTTCGATTACCCTCAGTGCTAGTGTAAAAATAAACATAAGATGAAATGAATGAGAAAGTGTGCTGCGAGAACAGACGGTCTGGATGGTCCACACGTCCAGGTTATTCTGTAGCTCAAACAGTGGGTCGGGACCTTATGTGGGTCGTGGACCGTGTCGCATCACAGCGTTTTGCGAGCTTGTAGATTTTCATTGTCTATTTTCACTAGTTTGGGTCTCGAGCTAAAAGGTTTGGAACCACTGCTTACAACAGTGTCGCACAACAAAAATAGCCAGTTTACAAGCAGTCTACAAGCTACATTTTTATACGAGAATTCGAGAAAATAAAGTGTGCTTTCCAGAAGATAGTGGTTTTGATTCCTTTTGGTGTGTGTGAGCGTGCGCGGATAGGTGTTTGTGCAAGTGTAAACAACATTGTTTAATTGTTGACATAACTATCCTCTAGCAAAGATGCCCACCCCCTCCCACACCACCACCCCCACTTTACTTCCAGAGTGTTCTCACACCTTCATTGATCAAGAGTCAGCACCATCTGGGAGGCTTACATAAGTTCTATAAAAGCCTGCCTCGCTCTGCAGTTTCCTCTGAACATACAACCAAACCCTGTATAAGATTCACTCACATCAAAGACTTCTCTTGGAACGAGTCCAGGCCCAAAGTGTCCTCCCGTGTCCTTGTGAAACTTCCTTCGGGGGGACAAAAAAGGAAAAAGAAAAACTGAAAACAAAAGTCAACTGTTGCTTATGGATGATTCCTATTTTTTAGTTTAAAAATACTTTTTTTAGGGGGGGTACATACATGCACATCCGCGTGTGCATGTATGTACAATGCACATGCGTGCGTGTGTTTACAATGACAACTGGTCATTGTTTATTTGAAGTCCTGGGAAAAGATGCGCTGTGATTGGCCAGTAGTCACTTTGAGTGCCACACTTCCGCCCTGACTTTTTTACAGGTCGCTCCAACATTTCAAAACGTTCAAAACACAGTTTCCGCGACTCTAAACATGTATCATAACGATTGTTTTTACACCAGTTTACTATAATTGGCTTCCAATGCTTAATTTGCATAAAAAAAATAAATCATGGAGCCAGCTCCAATGCACATACAGTACAATCCTTGGGTCCTGACGGCTGCAACCCATGACTTACACAGCCCGAGTAGGCCCACCAGGTCTGGCAGGGATATGCACCCAGCAGAGCACCCCTTACTAGTTTCAACACTAAATCCACACAGTATTTGGTGGCATGGCATGAAAAAGGTTTTTTGATCTTTTTCCACCACTTTCACCACTCACCATTTCAGGGAGACAAGTCAGTCGCTTACAAAGGTTGTCATTTCAAAAACACTCAGGCAAATGGGAAGATCATTTAAGCACTCTCTCAGTAATTTTTTCCTATCCCCATCTGTTCAAATAGCATAAAATTGCTTTTACTCCAGCGTGACGGTCCGTGACCGTCCTAGCTCCAGCTACAACAGTAGGCTGAGCACTGGTAAAAAAAAACAGGCAAAAACCATTAAACCACCGGAGCTGAGAATACTCAATGTCATGAATGCGTGCTCAAAGTGCGAAGGCGCCATTAAGTGGAAGGATATGACTGTGGGGTGTTTAAAGCATTTTACAATAACACAAGCTAGAGCAGTAATGAAAATGTCTTCATGAGTGTCACTTTTAGTTTAATTACCAGTGCCGGCAGTGATATGAACATAACATTATTGTTTCTCAGCGATATACGTGTGTCCAGTTAAAACAAGTCATGTTAGGACCTGGTTATGACTGGCAGAGAACATTATCTTGGTACTGTTGGGTCGCATTTTAACCACTTAGTTACAACCTGTAGGCTGTACTTTATAGGTATGACAAATTGGGTAAATAGCTGTCTAAAAGTTTACAACTTATCGACAACGTTGTAGATCTGCTACCGTATATTAACTTTTAGGGGGGGGGGGGGGGATTTTTACCTTAAATGACTCGCACAAAATAGGAACGTGGGGCTTTTTGGGCTCAGGAGGTATAGCTAACAGGTTCCCACAGGGCCAGCATGCACAGTGATGGCAGAAGTTCAGCACCTCGGACAGCACCACCGCCTTGGCCTGGTCATAGAGGGGAGGTATGTGCCGAAATTGATCCTCAATCAATTTGATATGCCAGCACCTGGCTGCTGCCTCCTGGCCGGAGAGCAGCTGCTCTGAGTCAGGTAATCACAGAGTTTGGCTTTTAGGCACAGAACTCTTGCCTCACTGTGTAGCTGGCTCCCCTCTGTGAAGGTACTCTTCCATCGATAAACTCCACTATGTTCTCCCCTGTCGCACACTCCCATGTTATGTGTCACATTGCAAATAGTGGCTTTCCTGTCTCCATTGTAGGCAAAATAGGAGCACATTTGAATTCTGGAAAACTAATCTCATGTGTTTTATGAATACCCCGGAGCATTGTGAAAGTATTATTTTGTTTGAAAGCTTGGGAAGAACTTTATTTGATGTTTTAGGGGAACTGCCCCCTTGAATAATGCAACGGAAATTGTGTTTTGAACTTGAACTGTGAACTGTTTCTGTGTGCTGGCTTGGGTTCAGACTTGACAAAGGACTGTGTTTCTTATTTGCTATTTTCTTTAGTATTTTTGTAACCATGCACCTGACTTTATGTATACATGGATTTTATTATATTATGCAATTTACCTTATTTCTTGAAACTGCAAATGATGAGCTAACAGAGAATTTCACCAATAGTTGTTTACATCATTCTGTAATGATGTGGTGTGACAAAGTTGAATCTGATCTGAATGTGATCCTTAGGCTTCGTGTCAAAGTGTCCTTGATGTAGTATCATATGCTTATTGGATAAGCGAGTATATTTTACTGATGACAACATTAAACAACCGATGAATAAATAATGACCATTCGTGTCACTATTATTACTTGATGACTTGAAGGTTCATAGCAAATTGTCACAGATTTTAGTTACAGAGCCCTTTTTTGTGTGTGCGCAAAGATAGCCGATCCCTAACGTGTTTAAAGCTTAATGACACACGTGATGGCACCTCTTAACCATTCCTTTTTGTTTACCCTAACAAGCGAATCATAGTCCCTGCATTGTTTCTCTGGTATATTAGAGCCCACCGACACCGCTGCTCCGACAAAATTATCCTAAAAATTACCTACTTGTGCCAATTATAGACCCTCTGGAGTGCTCTAGCAGCCTTTTGCCCATTTTACCACCATTATCATTTCCCTTTATAGCGCTTCAGTCAACACGGGAAATGGAAAGTATCAGAGAGAATATCTCACTGTATCAGAGTGGTATTGTCCATGAGGATGATGGTACCTACTGTTGAGCTTTTAGAGGCAGTCTGTGAATATAAGAGGCCGTCAGGGGTGTCACACCAAATTCTGGGCCCTGGGTACAAGGATTCACTGCAGGCCCCCCATAGATGTTAACTATTGAAAAATAGCATATATACAAGCTCACAGCGCGGCACCGAGTGCCACGCTGCAAGCTTGTAGATCTGCTATTTTTGAAAAATCGTGAAAATGTGTGTCCATGTCAGTTGGTGCTCAAACCCTTTCATGTGAAGGACCCCGAAGATGATATGTATTTGGCCACAGACCCCCATCTCAAAATATTTAGTTCCAGGGACCCCCCAGAAGCAAAATTTGAGTTACAAATGTTCGCTTCAAAATTACATATATTCAAAGATTTGCACACATTTTCACGTCTTTTCAAAAATAGCAGATCTACAAGCTCGCAGCGCGGCACTCGGTGCCGCGCTGTGAGCTTGTAGATCTGCTATTTTTCAATAGCTAAAGTTACTAGGGCCCCTCCACCTTGGGCCCTAGTAACTCAGTCCCACTTTCCCCCCCTTGTGACGCCCCTGGAGGCCGTAGAGACAATGAAGCTATAAGCCTGGGAAACAGAAGATTCCAGGTTCGATCCTGGCAATGTGTCGAGGTGTCCCTCAGCAAGACACTTAACCTCTAACTGTCCCCAACTGCGCTCAAGTCTGATCAGTTGAGCAGCAATCAGCTGGATGAAGCTGAAAACTGTTTTCCCATGCATAATCAAATAGGTATAATCATGTATCTATCCTCAAAAGAAGACAAATCAGAGCTTCTGTCATGTCCATGATGACTAAAAAAATAGAACCACCTCTCCACAGACTGCTCAAGGAAATTACTGGTAATTAAACTGAAAGTGATACGCATAATGAATGAAAGTCTATGTATCCTTGAAAAAATGATACACCAACATTGGTCTTGTGAAACACTTTTCTATTAGAGGTTAAGATATTTATAAAGATCACTATTTCCATTTGGCCAAAGGAGACATGTCACCACACTAGTCGACATGCCCAGTTTGCCCACAAGCAACCAGCATTCCAGCATTGACACTCATCAACACACATACAGTGGTAACTTGCACACATATGAACTGCAATCAAGAACTAAGGCCATGCTGTTACTAGACTCAATATAAAAACAGTCAAAAGTCACCCACAATGGGCTGCATAGCCTGCATTCATGGTTGAAAATACTTTGGACTTGCCAAGGTGGCAGTATGAAAAAGGGAAAAAAAAGTGCTGTCAGATAACGAATGTAGCTTTGAATGATTCACCAACAAAACTTTCATATCACAGCGACGCCTCTTTGAAATGCAAATTCATTCATTAGGCAAGTCTTTCAGCACTGTGAGGAGAGCGTATGACTGATGGTGATTATTTGAGGAAATTACTAAACATGAAGCATGAAGTAAACACTCCCATAGTTTACCCCCCCCCCCCCCCATATTGAAAGCCCTCAGTGACTGTACTGACAGGATGTCATGCTGTAGATTTTCCAGCAGATATTGTAACTGTACCCCCAGTACCACTGTCCTAGCCTATCTTAACCTCGCTTATTTCAGTGCAGTGCAGTGCTGCCAAGGTAGGGATTCCAGAGCAGAGGTACAGTGCTGGATGCGGGGTAAGTCACCCTCACACTCCAGGTGAGCAGGTTTTCTCCAAGTCACCACGGACTATGCCGCAGTGCCATTGCAGTTTCACAGACAAAACACTCTCCCTTCACAAGAGTCATGTTGCAAACGCAGGAGGCGTGGAGGGGGAGGGGGGGGGCTTAGTGTAAAAGACAGATAGAAGATCCTTGACAGTGTATCCGTGTGTGTGTGTGTGTGTGTGTGTGTGTGTGTGTGTGTGTGTGTGTGTGTGTGTGTGTGTGTGTGTGTCCGTGTCCGTGCGTGCGTGTGTGCGTGCCTCAGGCCTATATATCATAGCGACAGATTTGGAGTTAGGGCTTCATAGACAGAGAGAGAGGCATAGAATAGAGAAAGACAGTATACAGTATACATCATTAAGGGAGAGAGGGATTGAAATAATGGGGAGAGGAGAGGGGGGGGCTTGTGTAGGTGGGCTTTCCCCCTGCCTCATGCACTGAATGAAGCTACAACCAGGGTGGTGAGCAGAATCTTAATAGAGTCCACCGTCAGATATGGGGATTTTCCATCTGTATCCCCAGACACAAAGACAGACAGACAGACACACGCACACACAACGACAGTAAAGAAAAAGCACCATGAGGCATCCAAACACCCAGAGATGAAGCCATCGCCACCATTTCCTCCAATTGCTCGCCCGCCTGCCCAGAAATGCCGGAGGAAAATACGACGACAGACATTTTTATGAATCGATAACCTATTATCTGGTTTTGATATTGCATTACTTTCGGCTAGGTGGCCTCCCCCCCCCCCCCCCCCCCCCCCGTGGGGCATGCTTTATCGCACACATCACCTGGCAGCCAAAAGGAATGCTATACTATGAGCATACTGTGAATACATACACACTCACATGGACACGCGCACATTCACCACACACACACACAAGTCAGTGAATGTAAACACACGCCCACAACTTCAGATTAAATTCAAGCAGTTGCTTTCCTCAGGAAATGTTCTGGTATTCACAGGCGGAGGGCATCGCGTAGGGGAATTGACTCTGTTTGACACAATGTTTTTGTCATAAAACTGCAAAAGTCTGTGAACTTTGCTGCACTCAAACAGCTGGTTATGCAGTGAGGAAACACATTCATGGGAATTAGGCTGGTTTTACTTTCTTTTCCCACGACTCCTTTGCAACTTTGTAAGGCAGAGGTAATATGTAATAGAGAGCGGACTACCCCGTCCCCAGCTATTCATTTCAATGCAAGTTGCTCAGTGGTGTTTGAAGCACCCAGAAGACTGCCAAAGAAGTAGAATTGGCAAACAAAAGTAACCCAATTCTCTGAAGTGTTGAGCACCGTGAGGCACCGAGCAGGCGCACTAGGGTACACAGTAGCATTAGCATTAGCATACGCACGCGCAGTAGTTTTTTTGGCTGCTTCAACGTTCTACCGTGGCTCTGGGGGCTTGGCTCTGAGCTGTGTGCTATGGGGAGTGGGGTCGGACACACAGATCGGTGAACAAATAGGGAGCCGACGTTGGATTCCAGCGCTAAGTTGTATCTGCCCTTCTAGTCCTTAGAAAACGCCTGGCTCTTCCAGGCTAGTGGTTCTCTAGCTTTCACTAGCTTTCTGGATCATATAGGGCCCACTTGAATATCTCTAAAATGTACGGCCCACCCATCTGGCAGCCATTTGCTGTGGTGTTATGTGGTCAGATGGGTGCATTTTAATCAATGGATTGTCCTCTAACTTCCAGCTTGGATCGATGGAACTAACACGGTAAAACTAAATTTTCAAGGTTTATTTTTACATTACTATTATTTCAAGGTTATTTCAAGTTTTGGTGGCACGCACTTGGACCATATGTCAAATCGACGGGCTTCATCGGGACTCGTCTGCTTGCATTTTGCTGAGAGATATGTAAAGGGCCGTTTATAGTTCCGTATGCTTGATTTTGTGTACCTTTTTGGTGAGAGAGTATGCAGTAATTGTGTCGACATGCAGCTGAAAAACGGAATTTCCCTTGTGGGATGATGTAAATTCTTCTTCTTCTTCTTCTTCATAGTTCATCTACGGTTTGTGCCGACCCGCTCTCCGCTCCAATTCTGCTCCCGTTGGGGCCGCACGCCACATTTGCGCCTCGCAGCACAGAGCATACGAGACGAGAGCAGAATAGCTAAGTAACAAAAGCTTAAAGCTATGGAGGTGGTTCTGCACACGTGTAAACCGAAGCATTTAGCCAAAATATGTAGAACCAAGGAATTTCTTGACCCGACGTGGTAACAGTCTGGACTGGTTCTGCTGACTGTCGCCAATGTTACATCGCGGTCTAAATGTGACTCTGCGAGGGTACATCGCGGTCTAAATGTGACTCTGCAAGGGTACAGATTTAACCACATGGATCCAGATCCGGTACCTTCTCGCTCCCGGAGTAATTATAACAAAACACACCCACTGGTATTGAACATAATTCCCAAGTAAATGAGCCGCTGAGCTAAATCAGCTCTTCTTGTGTGCCTCAGCCTACTACAGCTGACTGTCTGTGTCTTGTCAACTTGTCTCGCTCAGTGTTGGAGGCGGTCCTGTGCGTGTGTGCGCGGGTGTGTGAGGAGTCAAGGCGTCCTCTTCACGTGGTTGCAACAAACGCTCCTTTTTTCCAGTTTCTTGATAAAATATATTTCTTATTTTTTCAGTAGCCGACATATTTTCACTCTTTTTGCAGAGGAAAAGTTATGTTCCTCACTACTGCCCCTACGGTTAACAACGGTGACCGCGGGTACTTCTTGCTATGGACAAATCCAGTACGTTCAGTTGGGAGGTGTACGCTAGGGTCCGTATACGGACCTTAATCATACAGACTGGTACAGACTGGGAGAAAGAACGTACATCAAATGGACCAAACGGAAGAAATCTCTCTCACCCTCCATTTCTAGTGTAGACCTGCGGTCCTTATGTAGTAGGCCTACTTATACATGGTACTTTTTATGTAGTTATATATAAAACCCTAACCCTAACCCTAATTTATTATATATATGCCAATAATTTGGGGGGCCCACTTGCAATTCCCTTGTGGCCCATCTGTGGAACCCTGGCCCACAGTTTGAGAGGCACTTGTTTAAAGCATCTGTGTGAGCCATACTGTACCTAATTCATTAAAAGCACTCAGAATAAATTGATCTCGGAATTGACTTGGAACTAATACTGTAGGTCAATCCAATGACGGGTTTACGAGACAAACAAAAACAAACAGAGTGGTGCGACATCCCCTGCCTTAATTAGGTTGTTTACTGCAATGAAGGTGGAAGGCCCAAGTGCCAATGTGAGCGGCTGTTGGTGGAACGCTGATTAGAATGGTGACCAGGTAGGACAATACGTGACTGTCTCTAAAAATGACAGATGATTAATCTCTACTCATCGCCCTTATGCACCTTCAGGATTTTGATACTCTTGGCATTGCTTCCCATTATTTTGGCCATCATTTATTTGTTTAACTCGATTACATCAACTATTCATCTTTAATGTGCCGTATCTGCATAATTACAGTTGAATCATTTTCTAGTGTAAGGATTATTATTGCAATACCTACTAAACTTTATGATGATTGATGTTCATGAATTGCATTTTATGGCGCATAATTAAGGTTAATTGAGGTTGTCTGAGTGTGTATTTCGAATTCCATTCCGTTTAAAGAATGTCCTTGCTAATACTAATCGGCTTCTTACAACCACATGAACCTCATGAACCTTAGCGTCCCTATTCTGTTCGGCCATTATTATCATAATAGCTGAACATTTGGCGAAATTAGGCAAACACATGGCAAAAGTCTGCAAGCTCAAAACTGTCTACAGCCAGCTACGAGCTCACAGCACACAGGGGTTAACTGGAAAGGACTGAACGTGAATGCAATAGAATAACACAAGAAAGACTATAATTCACCCAGACCCTGGACACAGCCAGCGGAGTCTGTCAGAAACTGAAACTTCTTATTACCTCTTTTATGATCTAATCTCTGGTTGCAGCCAGGATACGCAAACTGGAAGTTGAGTCATTCTTTTGAGAATGAATGAAATGACTTGTTTTGATGTGAATCCTTTTATCTAGCCAACAATGAACTAACGAAGGACCTTCCTGCTCAACTTGCAGTCAGTGCAATTACCTGAATTTATGCTTGTGCTTACACACATAAAATACAGGCGAGATAAGCGCAAGTACAGCTCTAAGTCAAATAACATAGATATACGGTGGCAACAGGGAAGACAGAGGGGACATCATAAACATTTTACTGACTCACTGGGGAAACAAATTGCAAATACAGTATAACCATATGGCCACATTCCAGGGCCCTGCCTCTGTTTTGTACAAAAGCGTGTCATTGTTCTGTCCTATACTTGTTTGGCCATATGAATTTAATGATTCATCCAGTAAGGTGTGAAATACTCTGCTGGCTGAGTGTGTCTGTCTGTGTTCTTGCTCATCACTGAATCTCTGTGTGTGTGTGTGTGTGTGTGTGTGTGTGCGCGCGTGTGCGTGTGTGTGCGCGTGCGTGTGTGTGTGTGTGTGTGTGTGTGTTTGTGTGTGTGTGTGTGTGTGTGTGTGTGTGTGTGTGTGTGTGTCCTACATTAATCAATGTGCATACTCAATACATTATGTGGCTGTGGATTGTTTTCTTCTTACATTTTTATCCCACGATTTTGTAACCCATTTTTCACCCAGTGCCAATTGCCTAAGCTGTAATCCTGGGCTCAGTTCTCCCTCTGCCAACCTGGGGAGGGCCCTGAACAAAGCTCATGCTTCCTTCAGTGTATGAAGGAGTGAGCAGGCCGCTTCTTAGCACCTGACAGGTGTGAGCCCCGGTTGGACGTAGCGTGTGGAAGGAACACGTTATTCCAACCAGTTCCTTTCCCCCTCCACCAGGCACCCCGGCTGGCCATGGGGGAGGCATTATAGAGACCAGGATTACTGCATGTTTTTGTGAGGGTATCTACCCTAGGAGACATGGGTAGAACTTGCAAACTCCACACAAAAATGCCCTTTTTCCAAACCCACCTAGGGTGTGGGTGCTGATGACGTGGAGGAGAGAACACGCCCCCAGTGCCCACAGAGTCCCCCGGCGTGAATCGAACCCAGGACCTTCTGTGAGGCAATAGCGCTTCCGACTGCGCCACCGTGCCCCCAGTGGATGTGGACTTTTGCCTGTGTGATCACGTATGCACAGCAGCATCATTGTTCATGAGCCTAGTTGCCTGGTAGCCTGCTGGTCTGGGTTCCGTGGCTGCTCTACCACATCCCAGATGACAGCAGCTGAAACAGTCCATGGTTGGAGTGGCTGGGGTCTTTGATAGCTACAGGCTTTACTGACACATCGTCCATGGTATCCTGGATGGATGGAAGCTCACATCCACTGATGCTCAGGGCTGTCCATACCCACCCTCTGCATTGTTTGTAGTTGAGGGATGCCTCTGTGGAAGGTCTGCAGGATCTTAGGCCCCATGCATGCCAAACTTCTTTAGCCACTTGAGGTGAAAGAGGCATTGCTGTGCCAAGCATACTGTAAGCCTTGTTCAGCAGCCTGGTGGCAGGTGTGTGCTGTCAGGCTGGTCTCAGACCTTTGCTCTTCTTTGGACCCACCTGTGGATTAGCTCTGGTCCATATATAGCATTAGAATGAGTTCTCCTTAACGCTATGTCACTGACGAGGCCTTGCGCTCACAGCCGTGGTAGCCCAGGCTGCTCAGCCTCTCGTCTGTTAGTAAAAATAAAGAATACACTTTTACTACTCACGGTTCTAAGATGTTGAAAGCTTACTTTTCTTAGTGTGAACACTCTGAGACCTCCACCTCACGTCTAAAATACACTTACTTTTTCAGAAAAGAAAATATTTCACTGGAAGTTTTAGCTACTCCACACCGCTCTTGTCAATAGAAAATTCCATTGACCAGATGCCTTCCGGTGAAATATTTTCTTTTCTGGCTAGAAATTGTTTTTTAGACGTGAGGTGTGGGGGGCTCAGAGTGTTCCCACTAAGGAAAGTAGGTTTTCAACTCCCTAAAGCCGTCTTTGTTTATTCAGCCTTTCCTGTGGGTGCAAGGGATCATCGGTGACATATAGCGTTAAGGAGAACTCCTTCTAACATTATGGACCAGAGCTACATGTGGATTATAACAGGGACAACTTGGATTTAGATTTAGCTCTTCCTTGGACCTAACTGTGGATTATTACACCGACAAGTGACTTGACATTCTTCTTTGCTCTACCTCATCGACCTAATTGCGGATTATACCAGTGTCAGTTTACTTTATGTGGATTATGCAGTCGTCACGCATTGACATTTTGCATCGTAATCCCATGTATAATGCACTGACTTGTCTTTTTTGTGCTTTTCATTTTCCTAGCACCTCAACTAACTAAGTATATTGGTATAGGCTACATCTGCTGCTATGCATAAGCATATCATGTATATACCGTAAGTATACATCTATGCTCACGTACCTTTATCTCACGTACCATGTGTAAATATGTAGATATAATTTCTTTGTTTTTTTATTGCTTGAAAAATCTAAATGTTTAAATGTAACATGTTACCTTGCTTTTTCTTCTTGGCACTGGAACTACTTGAAGCAGTGCACTGCACCAAAATGCATTTGTGTTGGCGGTGGGGGCTCCCTCCGGGAGGTTGCTGTTAATAACCTCAAAACGTTGTGTAAAACCGTTCAGCTTGTCAGGCAGGGATGCAGCAATGTTCACTGCACAGCTGGGTTATTCTTTAAAGTATCATATTGTGTGTAGTCTGTGTACTGTGTACTGTGTACTGAGTAGCCTAGTATCTGACACATGCTACGTGGGTCATTACCACTTAGCTGTGTCTAAGTCTTCTTGGTGTATTTCCTATTGGGCTACTGTGATCACTCTGCAGAGATCATAACATGCTTTGTTTTCCGCCTACACTTTGTCTCTAGAGACAATTATTATTATTATCATTATTATTATTATTATTACCCTTATGTATTTATTTATTCATTTATTTATTATTATTCAGTGGTGGAAAAAGTACCCACATTTTTTACTCAAGTAGTCAGTAGAAGTATCAATACTGCAGTGCAGAAATACTACAAGTAAAAGTCCAGTAATGAAACTTTACTTGAGTAAAAGTTCAAAGGTATTGGCATCAAAATATACCTAATGTACCAAAAGTAAAAGTACTCATTGTGCAGAATGTTCCATTTCACAAGTTCAAAATATATTTAAAAAAATCTTTTGAAAATAGCAGGTCTACAAGCTCATGTGTTGCATCGCATCGCATTGTGAGCTGGTAGACTGGCTATCTTTAAAGTGCAGAAATATATATAGGGCCAAAGTGGTTAATGCATGTTTTGTGATAATATAAATCAAAGTAACAAGTAACTAAAGCTGTCAAATAATTGTGGTGGAGTAAAAGTACAATATTTGCCTCTGAGATGTATAGTGGAGTAGAACTGTAAATGTTACTTTACACCACTGTTATGATTATTATTACAGAAACACTTCCAAAGTCTACCCCACCATTATCAAGACATTCCAGAAATGATTAAGCCGTAAAAGTTTACACAGCATGTGGATGTAGTAGATATTATTATTATTATTATTATATAGGAAAAGACAGCAGGAAGAGTGCTGCTTACTTCATTGGAGTAATCCAATGTCCACTCCAGTCCACCCTGATGAATCTGTTGGCATTTCCTCCTCGACAGTTATGATTCAAGTACTCCTGACACTGGTGAAGGCCAAATACATTAATAAGTGTTAATTTGCATAATGGTAGGTTATGCTGTTTACAACTGGAAGTGGCAATTAGCAGACGGGGGCAAAGGAGACATTCTTTAGAAAATATGAAGAGACGAGAGAGAACATGGAAACAGGAAAGGGTATAGGATATGGTATCGTAATCCCGGAGATATGGCGAATCCCATTTAATTCACTATTGTATGTTATATTATAATCATAATGTATTCATATGGGAGGTTTTGATGAGGAGGGCTGTTTGCGGCTCAAAGCAGTGAAAGACATCTTAAATGTATGATAATGATTCTGAGCTATTAAAAGCAGTGTCTTCATGTTTAGCTCTATGAACCAAACATGAGAAGGCTCCAATGATGTGCCTGTCTGATGAATGTTGTGGAATATGAACACTGGCAGTAGCTGCTTCGTGGCAAACCGATGACTCCATGTTGTTGGGCAGCTTGAAGGGTGTTGCCTGGGTTCACATTGTGATTGATTGCTATGGTATTAATAAGGTTTACAAACTTCACGGTTTTCAGATAGTTGGCATTTGACCAGCTTTTCCACTTGTGAGGCAGTTCCTAGCATGTGCTAGGTGATACGTTGCTACTGTAGGGTTAGGCCCAGAATGTCTGAAGATCTTACATACATATAGCCTACATGTCATGTATTCCAAATACACAGCCATAGATCGGTCCTATCCATGCAGACTGACCTCCGCAGCATACATGTTATCCGTGCTACGTGTGTACTCATCCAATTATTATTTCCTAAGACTTAAAGTAGTAGTCCTCTAGTTTATTTTCCCTTTGAAAGTTCTGGCAGAAAACGTGTGTTCAGTAAAATATCTCCACTTTCCAACAAGCTTCATACGGACGACATTCTCTGTCTACGACCTGAAATGACAGCTGGACTGAACATAATTATGAAAACCTTGCTCCCTTGAGAACACACGTGTTTGCAAAACACAAACGTGGTATGGGCACACAATTGACAGGTGCATTGCAATTGGCTTGGGGTAATTAATCACACCACCTGCCAATGTTGTGCCCTATACGCTTGTGCTTCCCAAAGGTTTTGATATATTCAGTCCTCCACTCATTCCCGGCCCCTCGCCAAGAGAGAACGTTGTCCATGTGAAGCTTGTGAAAAAGATATTTAACAAAACACACGTTTTCTGCCAGAACTTTCAAAGAGATATGAAACTAGAGGACAATATCTGACTCCAAGTATTAGGAATTCATTATTGGGTGATTGGGTGCTGCTAAGTTGTTGCTTGGTCATATTGGGCAGCTGCTAGGGTGTAGTAGGCAGTTGCATAGGGTGCTAGAGGGATGCTAGGCAATTGTTAGATTGTACTCTAGGTGGTACAGTGCTAGTGTTACAGTATTTATCTGTAGTTTCTTGGCAGTTGACATGCTATAGCATGTACTAAGTGGTTGGCAGTGGTGGAAAAAGCACTCATATTACTTACTTAAGTAAAAGTATCAATACTGCAATATAGAAATATTCCGTTACAAGTAAAAGTCTGGAATACAACATTTACTTGAGTAAAAGTACAAAAGTATTGGTATAAAAATGTACTCAAAGTACCAAAAGTAAAAGTACAAAATATGTGATCTACAAGCTCACAACGCGCCACGATGCAACGTGTTGTGAGTTTGTATATCGGCCATTTTCAAATAGTGTAGGTATAAAATAGGGCCAAAGTGGTTTATCTATGTTTTATAATATTATAAATATATATCTGCAATCTGTAACTAGTAACTAAAGTTTTCAAATAAATATAGTGGAGTAAAAGTACAATATTTGGATCTGAGATGGAGTGGAGTAGAAGAAAAAGTATAGGAAATTGGAAATAATCAAGTACAAATATCTCAAAATTGAACTTAAGTACAGTACTTAAGTAAATGTACTTAGTTACTTTACACCACTGGTGGTTGGTAGGTAGAGTGTTGTTGCGACCGTCAGGTCGCAGTTACTACCAAAACCTCGACAGGCTGTCTGTCCGTCAGTCCGTCAGTCTGTCAGTCTGCCCGTCACGTCACACTTTTCCCCAACTCATATCTCCGCCACCGTTGCCCCAATCCATGCCAAACTTTGCACACACACTCCTTGCCTGCCAATCCACAACCTCCACCCCTCCCGGGACCCCCGGAGCTCCAAGGACCCCCTGTCGCCGCCGCCAAAAAGTGCTAAAATGACCAATGACCACCCCAACGGGGCTGTTCACGGGGAATTCCCAGGGACCACCGACTGGTGCTCCAGAATGGATGCAAAAGTGGTCGCACCCCTAGTGGAGGACCCCCGCCACTGCAGCGCACATAAAATGCCGTAACTCGGGCTAGGAGCGACCGGGAGAGCCGGGGCCGGTACCCACGCACCCGCCTCGGCGGCGCCAAGACAGCCGTCAACATGAATCTGAATATAGCGCCACCATCAGGCCCATTTTTTCAAACACATTTTTGGACAATGCTCCTACAGATTTTGCCCTAAAATCACGCAAATCGGTACACAGTATGTCTACACTCATGTCATCAACATGGATCTGTCCCATATAGCGCCACCATCAGGCCCATTTTTTCAAACACATTTTTGGACACTGCTCCTACAGATTTTGCCCTAAAATCACGCAAATCGGTACACAGTATGTCTACACTCATGTCATCAACATGGATCTGTCCCATATAGCGCCACCATCAGGCCCATTTTTTCAAACACATTTTTGGACACTGCTCCTACAGATTTTGCCCTAAAATCACGCAAATCGGTACACAGTATGTCTACACTCATGCCATCAATATTGATCTGTCCCATATAGCGCCACCATCAGGCCGACTTTTTCAAACACATTTTTGGACACTGCCCCTACAGATTTTGCCCTAAAATTACGCAAATCGGTACACAGTATGTCTACACTCATGTCATCAACATGGATCTGTCCCATATATTTTTTCAAACACATTTTTTGGACACTGCTCCTACACATTTTGCCCTAAAATCACGCTGCGACCTGACGGTCGCTTATCTCCCGATTAGGGAGTCTTAATGGTTTAGTTAGGCAGGTGGTTTTCAGTCGTCTGTCGTCCATCTAGATCAGCCAACACAGGGATGCTGACAGAACCCTCGCTAAAAACCCCAGGGCAAAAATCCACTTGTCCGAGACAGTTTGCCCTCCTGGCCCCCAAGTTGTGAAATAAACTCCCTGTCACACTTAGAACAACGGACTCACTCGCTATAGCTTTCTCACCTTTTCAGACTCCACCTAAAAACACTCAATGACTGAAAAACTCAATGACCATACATGAAGCTAGTTAGCATTTGTTTTTAGGTTTTTTAGTAGGGTCTGTAGGGTGTTGTACGGTATGTTGCTGAAGAGAAGCCTGTTGCAGTCACCCTTTTTAGCATAATTCAAACTACACCTTTTTCTTTTCCAAAGACAATTTGTTATCAGGTAAAGTTACCCATAAAGTTCAGAGAATACAATAATGGTTCTAGCCAATCAGAGACCGGAAGTAAATGTCATTCATGTCTTTCTTCAGTCGTCTGAACCTTCTACAAAGCTTACAATGCACAGCAATGCGTTGTGAGCTTGCATATCAGATATTTTCGCAGTTTGTTTTACAAAGAAGTACGTATATGGCTTAAATGTCTCTCCCCCACCCTATTGTTTTTATAACCCTGACAAGATCCATCTACAGTCACTGGGATCATCATCTTTCAAGCTCTTCTTTTGCACCTTTGGGAGCAAATGTCTTTCTTTCAAGTCCTCACTACCTCTAGCCGTGAGAGGTTGTGAGACTTTACACTTGGCCAGTGTTTTGTATTTTTGCTGGTCTCTTGTGTGTTCTTTAGTGAAGGATTAGAGCCCGGTACAAAGGAAACTACAAAAAAGCACTCTGGTTTTGAAGCAAGGGCATTTATATTGGCGAGTCACAGTCACTGAGATATCTTCTGTGGCACAGAGGTACTGAATACCACTGAGACAATGGCATGTTTTACCTCCATACCTCGCTTTTTATGAAAAGTTAATTATAGCATTTAAACCTGCTGGTTGTTGCATGAGAGACATGGCATTTTCTAATTTTTGCAATACTGTTTGTTGCTGTGGACCAAAGAGTAAAACAGTGCAGAGGGAAAATGTTCAAATTCTATATAAAATTTGCCATTTTTGCGAATCAGATTTGAATCACTCACATTCCAGACTGCATAAAACCAAAACGGGACGTAGGAAATCAGATTTAGCTGGATTTGAGCTGCCAGTCTGAACAAGGCCATAGTACTTCACAGGAGACTGCGTCATAAATGGGGTGGGTCCTAGCATGGTTGTACTCCAGCAGGCGATTACTAGACTGCTGTAAAGTTTTTTTCCTGGTCATAGTAGGCAGCTGCTACAGTAGGTGGGTGCTGTTTTGGCAGCACATTTTCATTTTAGTAATCTGAAAGGTTTTAGTTTTAGTCTAGTTTTAGTCGACTAAATATCATAAGATTTGAGTGGCCTAAATGTACATGTTGATTTTGTCGACAAAAAATGCATCTTGGTGGTGCCTTGATGGCGTCGTATTGGCAGATTTTACACTTGGTCACAAGCTGAAAATAGCCGATGTACAAGCTCACAACGTGGCACAGCGCAATGCACTGTGAGCTTGTAGATCGGCTATTTTCAGAGCGCAACACCCGAGCGCCAGAGGCAGGAAGTATTCATGTTTTTTTCCTAATAAAGAATCTTTAGTCACCTGAACCTTAGAATGTTTTAGAAATAGCAGAAATAGCAGATCTACAAAGAAAAAGCTAATAAGCAAGCTCACAATACGTTGCAGTGTGTTGAGAGCTTGCATACCAGATATTTTTCGCAAACAAATAAACCTTCTTGGTTCTTGATTCTTGATTGAGAACATCAGAGGGGATTTACGAATGCACCCCATCAGGTACAGCTTACAATCAATTTTCTTGTAGCTTTGATATAAACTGCTTTTTGTTTTGTTTTGGCTAACATTCCTTTTGCTTTTCTAACAACTTTTTACCCATTAAAGCAAATCTAGAATATAATTGAAGTTAGGTGATGCTGCATTACCACTGAAGTAAAACTAGTTAAGCTACTGTACATCAAAAAAGAGAAAATCGTTCACTCGGATTCCATCTGGGAAATGCTCCCGAGTAGTACATTTTAACTAACAAGACTTGCACCTCTTTGGGAAATTGTCTAAATCTAAAGATACAGTAATCTACATATTATCATTTACCTTTTCAATTTAGGAACCATGGACAATTATGTACATTTAGTATTAAAATTTGTTCCAAAGGACTCTGTTGTCAGAGCATTCTAAACTGCTCCTTTATATTTTATTTTGAGGAATTGCGGGTCCAAAGCACAGTAACCTTGCGTAATAAACAATCTTTTAATTGTAGCGATCATCATAGAATTCCAAACAACTTAAACCGTGAACACAGAAGGGAGCGGTGATCCCTGTAATGTTGCTTGCTTCAAATAAAAGTCAATGCATTCCCATAACCCATTCCTCATAAGAAATGACACAATAACTCAACGACAGAAGAATGAAGGTCAGCGTGTGCCCTGAGCTATGCTGGGAAGTCCATTCTACGGGCTACACAGCCCCCATCTGAGGAGTAGGGAGGATCTCGAAACATGAGCCCACTACAAACTCGATAACAAGAGACCCGGTATCAATAAGCTTTGGGCTTATCAAGCCTGTTATCGAGCATAGCGGCCCATGATGTCATGTTTAAACAATCAAGACAAGATGCGAACAAGAATTACATCTAATCACCCATGCTGGCACAAACGTGGGTCTAAAAGTGTATTGATACCTGCACTGCCCGGGGAAATAAAATTACGCTTTTAAAGTGACTACACACACATTAATCAGTTAACAGTTTCTTCGATATTAAATGATCACGTCTTTCCACAAAATATTAGAAAATGCTCAATAGTGTGCTTGATAAAAGCCTGCTCAATAAGCAGGATCGATAAATGCTCATTATCAATAAAAATGTACGAGCTCCATCCCTACTGTGTTACTGTCCCATTACCCCTCGTTCTCCAGCACAGTGCCAGACTCCCGGAGATACCAAGGCAGATACTGTAGATGCCTCCTTCTCTTCCAACAGCTTGGAGGCTCGCTCTGGCGTCCTCGATGGAGGGACAGCTGGTGAGCAGCGGCTCTCTGCTTCCACCTGGGCCTCCTCTGTGCTGGCCAGGGGAGAATAGGGTGCCAGGCCAGTTCTGATGGATGACCACCTTACAGCTGCACCATGGGTGGCACTTCTAGCTTAGCCTGGAACCAGACCAATCCGCCTGCGCAAAAAAACTTGCCCTTGGCGAATATGGGTCTGGCCCCGCTCAATTGTGAATCCATTTCCTCTCCCACAAAATTTGGGGGGAACCAATCAGGGTCCAACATTGGTCTGGTCTATCCAATCGTGTCCAGAGCCATTTTTTTTAACCCACCCCTTGGAAATGAAAATTCTGCCTGCAAGTCCAGACTATATCCGATACGCAGTGAGGAATTAGTATGAGCAACGCCAGGCTACTTCTAGCTGTCCATGGGCTGTGTACAATTGTTTTGGGATGTTCCAGTCATGGCATTCCATTCCATGTGTATGATAGTGACTTGATCTTAGTGCATTGTACCTACTGATTTTCAGATATTCCCTTTATGTATAACTAGAGTAACATTTCGCATAATAATAATGAATAAATATTGAATCGGTTATTTCAATTGGCAACCGTACCATCTGTGCTACTACTGTATACGGTACATCATCAAAGAGTTGACCCTCCTCTGTCTAAAAACTTCTCACTAATCATACACTATGCGCTCATTACCAGAAAATCGACAATCTTTGCTATGAATACATGGTGTTTCTTGAGATTTTGACTAACCATTGGGCAAAAATAGTTTGAAAAGCACTCATCCTAGAGATAAAGACTTTCTGAACTAGAACGTGACACCTTCGGTTGTGCCAATTAGTGAAAACTCTGGCCTGGGCCCATGGACTATTTGGCATGTTACTGTACAATATATTTGCTTTGACTGAGTGCCAGTGCCTGTGGGTTTTTGTTTACGTTCTTTTTCTTTCTGGATTCTATATAGAGCAAGCGACTGCGTGAGAAGAGACACTCAAAGCTAAGCAAGATGCAAACAGATAGCAACGTCTCAGGTTTAGAAAGTAGAATTCCAGCATGAATATGTATTAATCTTTTTTATTTTTTTTAGACAAGAGGGAAGAAGTGTGCCTCTTCAATGTGAGCCTAAAAATAGTGGCTTGCCAGGAACTCTCCATGAGCCACAGACAGTGTGTGAGCTCAGTTTTTCTCAGCTGTTAAGAAACAGAGCCCCAGCCAAGTCTGTGTGACTGCCATTACATCTCAAGCAGGAGGACTGGGATCCTGGCCACCACCATGGTCCTTAAACGGATAGCATCTTTTAGAGAGGGAGACAGAGACACACAGACGAACAATAGCTGACACCACTCTATCAGCAAGGCAGCTTTCTGTGGAGTATTCTGCCCTCGTCTCTGCCTATTATATAATACTGTATTACATCCAAATTCCCCAAGGGCACAAATCAACCAAGCTGGCATACTTGCAGGAATCGATATGTGTGTGGCAAAAAAAGAGAAGAAAACAGAGGCAGGGATGCTTTCTTAACCACTGAAACTCTATATATATGCTTAAAGCAGATCTATAAGCTCACAATGCATTGTGATGTGACATGTTGTGAGCTTATAGATCTGCTACTTTTTCCCTTCACATTTTTCACAACGTGTTGCAATATTCATAATGTACTTTATCTCTTGCTAGAAAAGTAAAAAGTACAATATTTGCCTTTGAAATGTGGAGGAGTGAAAGAATCCAAAAAATACAGATAGTACAGACTCAAAAATGTTACACAAGTACAGTAGACAAGTAAATGTACTTTATAGCCTACTGTCCACCCCTGGTAGGGTGTAATGTGGTCCTGAGTCAGTGCTTTTTGTCTCCTGCCTCAACCGTGATTTCACACAAGTGGTTTCATTGCACCAAGACATTGGAAAAAAAATAATAATATTGCAAGCAAATCACATTACACAGGCGTGCAGTGGAAGTTGGCGCTCTTGTTTGTTTCTACTCATCCAAAGATAAAATAAAATAGGCAAGCCTAGGTTAGCCTTACCCTGGATACAGCTGGCCAACTTCCCTCTTATTTGGGATCTGACTGTACCAAAAAACTGTCATTCCTTTGAAAATGAATAAAATAGGAAGTTTAGTTGTGAATATGTTTATCTTGCCAATGCCAACTATGAACTGACTTTCCTTTCCAGCTTGCAATTATATTATCGCTCCTTCTGAAATGCAGCATAAGCAAGAGTCCTCGTGAAGCTGTAATGTTAGTTAAAGGCTGGGTTTGTAACTTTCTTTTAGAATGATATGGGGGGCTGCAACTGGTATTATTACATCATTAAAAAGATCCAGCACCCTTGTGTTTACTGTTCCTCAAAGTCTTCATAGTTGTAACTTGGGATGACTTTATTTCTCTTTATCTCTTTGTTTTCAAAACAAAGTAATACTGAACCAATCAAAGAGATACAGTAGGCATGTTTGTGAACTGATAATCCATGACACTGTGGTTCACAGAGAGTATAGAGGCAAATGTTGAATTTCTGCAATTATTTTCACAACTTTGCAGCTGTTGAACTGTTGAGCTTTAAATAATAGATTAGGGGATGTAACAGGGTCGTAAATGTTGACTAATTAAACATTTACAGACACCATTAAGGGCAAACGAATTGCATAATCAAACCAAATGGCTGCCTTCCAGAGCCCTGCGTCTGTTTTGTCTGCTAAAGTTGTTTTTTTCTCCCCCGCAATTTAGTCATAAATGCCAATCCCCCCCTTGTGTATAGTCTCTGTCACTGCTGACACCTGCTGTTTGGTCATAGTGCAAAGCGTGGCAACCTGCCGTCCAGTTACTTTATCTGCCATTGGATTTGAATGAATCCAATGGCATACTGGGCTGTACATTGGTCGAGGAGGGCCTTCCCTGCATGCTATGTACTGTATGTGATTGGGGGAATCACAGTATAAAGCCCGACCGATAACACATTTTTGTGTGCTGATGCCAACCCTGATTTTGGAGAGCCCGCCTACACCATAGATAGATGTTTTAATCACTATATTATGTCAATACATTGTCATTACAATAATATGAAATGCCTGCACTGCACATCGCTGAGATTGTGTGATAATGGAGAAGCATAACAGTTATGTTAGCATGTTCAGTGCCACAGGAAAGCAGACAGAGGAGATAGGATATAGTGGCACATTGTTGGCTGTTTGCAGCAGGGGTGGAAGTTGCACATAATATGTTTTAATAATGGGGAGTTATAGTTATGCCAAATTTATATTTCGTCGTACTGCAGTCATCGCACGATAACAATAGCAGATCTACAAGCTCACAATGCGCCACGGCGCAAAGCATAGTGAGCTTGCAGATCGGCTACTTTCGGCACAGGACACTGTCGTATGTGACTAAGTATTACACTGTAGGCCGCCCCCAGGGTCAGGCAGAAATTATGCACAGCTCTGCCGAGTGTCAGACAGTAATTTGCAGGAGTTGCCAGCAGGACTGTTGGTGCCTTGTTGCTACCAGGCAGCCTCATCTCAGGGGACTTAATCAACATACAGTAAGCAGAGGTGGAAAATGTACTCACATTCTTTACTTAAGCTATACTGTGTAAGTTGCTCAACTAGTGGTCAGTAGCAGTAGAGCAAACCGCGGTCGCGTCTGCTTTTTTCGGCCGTTTTTCGCCGCGGACCGGGCATTCAGACCACCGCGTCCGCCTCGCCGAGACCTATCCATAGAGGTCTTTCGTGTCCCTCTAAGAGCCTCGGTTGGGGAGTTACATGCTAGACTCCTAGCCCAGTGTAAACACTGCAGTGTACTTCCTGAAGAGCTCAGCAATGTATGATCTGGGCTTTGATTGGCCGGTAGGGAGACACGTGTACAGAATGATAATTTTGCCGGGAAAAACAGCCCCGGTCACGGCCACCAGGGCTCAGTAGAACACATATAAAGAAAAGGCTTTGGGAGCTGAAATTAACAGAGTGGGGGTTCTAAAACTTTAGCGATTTAATAGTTAGGACAATTTTAAGATATGTTTTATAAAAAAAGTTACATAGTATAACTTTAAGATATTAAGTATCAATACTGCAATATAGAAATACTAAGTATTGGTATCATGCAGCATAATGCACATGTCCCATTTCACAAGTTTTAAAATGTATAAAATGCTTATAAATCTTTTGGAAATAGCAGTTCTACAAGATAACAATGTATCGCATCGCGGCACATTGTGAGCTTGTAGATCAGCTATTTTCAAATGGACGAAATCTATACAGTATATGGCTGAAGTGGATAACGTATGCTTTGTAATAATAATCAAAATCTACAAAGTAACTAAAGTTTTCAAGTAATTGTAGTGGAGTAAAAGTAAAAGGTACTGAAAATTTGAAATACTCCACTTAAGTAAAAAATTAAAATACATCAAAATTGTACTTGAGTACTGTTCATGTACTTGGTTACTTTATACCAAGGAAATTCAACAACTGGAGATCTTATCTTGTCGCCTGGCCTGCAGAACCTACAGTACATGGAGGACCCAATTACAGCCACTCCACTCCACTGGGCTCCTTCTGCTCCACCTCCTCATCGATCTGCTCTAAAGTCATAGTCTGCCCGAGGTCGTTAGGTTCAAATGCAGCTACGCATGGTGCAAGCAGGTGTCCACTGTCCAGAGAGGTCCCCTCTAACTGCCATCTGCAAAATGTGTTCAAAATGTGCCCTAAAAGGTGGTGTAAGTCAGTGTTTCTCAAACTTTTTCATACCAAGGACCCGCAAATTGACCCCCTTCTGAGAAAGTTTGGTGTCAGAGAGACCCCCAGAAGAGTAGCCTGATTATCTGACTGGGAGCCAAGCTACCAGAAGAGAAGATTTGAGTTAAAAAATCCTAGATTATTCAAACACTTTCAAGATCTTTTTTAAAATGTAAAAAAAAAAGAAAAAAAATGTATTGATGCTCTGGCTATTACTTTGTCTGTCCTCATTTCTGTTCATGTTATTAAAATAATAATAATAATAATAAAGATAGCAGATGTCACTTTGTGTACAGTGCGGTGGCACAAAGTGACACGCTGTGAGCTTGTCCAGTATATATCTGAATAGCCAACGTGGGTTAAGAACATACATACATACATGGCCTCAAAAGTCTATTATCTCCCTCAGTCCTTAGGGATATACCTTTGGATCAATGGTTAAGATATTAGACTTTCACGCAGGAGACCTGGGTTAGAATCCCGGGTGTTACATTGGTGCTGTGACCCGGATCGGGTTTCCCCGTGAGAGGGGGTCAAAATGGGGGTGAGTGTAGCAGAGTGACTCACTGCCTCAGCCTGATGGCCTCAAAAGTCTAGTAACTCCCTCGGTCCATAGGGATATTCCTTTGGATCGATCGTTAAGAAATTGGACTTTCGCGCTGGAAACCTGGGTTTGAATCCCGAGCCTTACATATATATATTAACACATTTTGCTGGGGACCCCCTGAAACCCCCTCAAGGACTGTGATATTTATTTGATCAAATAAGTGTTAAATAGCTCTAGCTATATTGCAATAGCAATCATTGCCACAGTGTTTGTTTGTTCAGTAACAGGCGTCTCCCTGCATGTCTCGTCAGCTCTTTAGTAAACGCTAAACCGAAAACATGTTTTCAGGTCGTGATACCAATGTGTTTCTGATCAGGAGAGAGAACTCATGCGGGCTGGCCAGGGGGAGGCATTATAGAGAGTAGAGACCAGGATTACTGCATGTTTTTGTGAGGGCAACTACCCTTGGAGACACGGGGAGAACATGCAAACTCCACACAGAAAGCCATTTCGCCAACGCCAACCCCACTTAGGGTGTGGGCACTGATGACGCGGAGGAGAGAGAACACGGCCACAGCGTACCAGGCGGAAATTGGACCCAGGACCTTCTAGCTGTGAGGCGACAGCGTTACGCTACCGACTGCACCACCGTGGCCCCTAAAATTGGAATCCTGACCTGATTTTCTTTTAAATGTTTACTAAAGAGCGGGAGAGTTGGGGAGACGGCTCTTATTGAAAAGCACACTAGCAATGAACTATCGTAATATGGAGCTCTAACAAACTTTTAATTTTTTTAAAGATTTGTTTTGGGGCTTTTATGCCTTTATTGATAGGACGGTAGACTGACAGGAATTGGGGGGAGAGATGGGGACATTGGGGAGTGACATGCGGCAAGGGTCGTCCGGATCGGGAATCAAACCGGCGACACCGCCAGGCATCCATACCTACTGTATGCGGCAATGCCTAAGACAAGTGGTATGCGCCTGGACCAGTAGGCCAGCGGGCGCCCCCAACTTTCATTCTTTTTATAAAAGTCTAGTGTTAAGACAACTTGTTGACTTCTTCATATGCATGAGGAAATGATAGCAGCCTAAAATTCATTTCCCCCCCGAGACTCAAGTCTCTGACATGGCAAAGGTGAAGCAGTCGCAGTGAAATAGATTTTTGAATTAATTCAGTAATGTCAGAAACATTTATTGTGGAATATTAAGGAGTTAGGAGTGTCATGTTGTCAGCTTCAGATTGACAAGATGATTACGTTTCCAGAGAGTTAGAAAGGTAGAACATAAAGAGCAAAGCCAGGGAAAATTAAATAGAAAAAAAAAATAAGTAAAAAGAAATAAAGTAAAATAAACCCACAGAGACAAAGAGAGACATGTGCTGGACGGTGCACCTGAAAGGTGGATCAGAAAGATGCTGTCATGCTGCTGAGGCAGTGGGGGACACACCTTTGCAGGGTGCTTGCCGTTATCTGCAATGGGAGGCCTACGACATCATGGACCAAAAGACACACAGATTATACACGTCCAACCCAGTGTCTTGCAGTCTTTGTCTGTGGTGAATTCAATATATTATTATATTCAATTTATCTTTCCATAATAATTTCTTTAATAAAAACTTTGAGCCACTGCCCAATATTGGGCAAAAACTGCAGATCTATACAAAATCAGCTATCTAGATCGGGGCGTTTCTGTGAAGAGACTCTGTGTAAAGGGGGCAACGGAGGCGTGTTGCTGTATTTGAATTTAAGAAACAGATCGTCACAATCTACAGTGCTCTTACTCACTCTTTAGGGAAGATATCCGACAGTGTTGTTATGAAATCTCAGTTCACAGAAAGGTAAACACAACTGCTGTAACTCTGTAGAATTCCTGGAACAGAGTGAGGGTTTTTTGGGGGGAGTTTGCGACAACAGAACCTCTGCATGTCCAAAGGTGCCCAATCCTGGCAGATGAAAAAAAAAGAGTTCCATGAAAAACAGATTTAAAGGAACAGTTCACCCATTTTTGTATTTATTTTTTTCCTGTGGATTACTCACCCCATGGAGACTTGAATTCATAGATATTTGCTTTGTTTTTGTCGCATTCATAAGACAATTTGATGACCAGCAGTGGTTCCCTATGGAGACATAGAGAATGCTTTGTTCCCTATGGACACACAAAGTCACCTCAAACTATTGGCTTAAATGCAACAAAAACTACAAATAAAATATCCATGGGGTGAGTAGAGATAAAGACATGTTGGCAGTGAACTATCCCTTTAATCTTGGAGAGTTGGGGAATAAAACAGTTTGACTGGCAATACTGCATGCTGCTGTCAGTGACCTTTTCAAACTATACTGCTTGCTTACACATATTGCAGCTCTTCGTTAACATTTACTTCGCTTTTTGTTTTGTTTTGTTTGTTCCAGTTGTAGAGCATTTTCTAGTCAACCTTTGTGAAGAAAGTTGATCAGGGAAGGTGCAGCCATGTTTAGTGCCTGGAACGGTGTGTCTCTTTTGGTCGTGAGTTTGAGCCTTTGTAACTCAGCACCACCGACACCACCACTGGACTGTGAGTCCATGGTAACACCGCTGACTCTGGACAACCCTGCCAAGGTCTGATTCAAATAAATGTTAAAAGTACATTGTTGTTCTTAGTCACTGCAGATGTGTCTGTCTCTGGGAGTGTGCCAGTCTGGTTTTACTTGTTTGACCAAATTAACAGGCTGTCTCGATGTTCATCTCTGTGTATGTGTCCTGGCTCTGTCTGTCTGTTTGTCTTTCTCTCCAATAGATTGCAGGACGGTGGAACTTCATTGAAGGGTTTGCAGACTCTGATCTCTTAAAATCCATGCTGAAGACAGTGGAATCTTCCTGGGTTGACATCACAGCTTCTCCAGAGGACAACAGCACATTCACCATGATAGAACACAACCGCATGTGAGTGTAATTGCGACCGTAGGGAGCATTAGTATGGAAACCTGCAGAAAATATTGTCATGCTTGATTACCCCACACACACTCTGTGGCTGTGACTCTACCCTGTGACGCTTGTCTTCATCACACACACACACACGGCGAGTGGGGACCGTCAGTCTTAAGTTTCGAGACCTCTGTGGGGGTCTCGACCCGCACGTTGACTGCCGCGTCTCGACTCACAGATTCACAACAACCTCCCGGCTCCCGTGGAAGGAGGAAGAGAATAGATGGAACATAGATAGTGTGTGTGGTCCATAGTTATTGATATATTGTCTTGTATCTAGATAAGGACGTGTTTTTAACTGAAAGTATCTCTGTGTTTCCTCATCTAAAGCAATGGAACATGTGAAATAGAGAAGGCCAAAATCAACCGTGTCTCTGACATCATCATGGAATTGACATATCATCATGCCCCAGGTGATATAGGCCGAATGTAAGATAAAACACAGACAGCTGGATGAAAAACTATGAAATACATAATTAAAAGGAAATGGAACAAATCCATTAAGTCATGTTTACACTCTCCTCCCTCCCTCTCTCTCTCTCTCTCTAGACATTAACAGGGGTACTTTGTTGTCTACTTGCGTTAACTGTTTGATTTTTAACTTCACCACCTCAGTCAGTGGAGTCGACACCCTTATTCACTCTCTGCATATGTTGGGTAAGTACTGTATGATTAGACACAAACACACACACACACACACACACACACACACACACACACACACGCACACGCACACGCACACGCACACGCGCACACACACACACACACACACACACACACACACACACAGAGTGTAATAATACAATCTATCTAAACTAGTAAGACGCGACATGTCTTGGCCATCTGGCCAGTGATATCGGACCAGTTACCCATATATGGAGACGCCTGGTACCCATATATGGAGATCCATGTACTGTATATGGAGATATGCTGTGAGATCCCAAACATGCTTACTCAGTTATTCGTTATGTGAAAGTCCTATGACGTCTATGACATCTGACATCATACATACAATCCCTTTTATGCCCATACATGGAGATCCCTGACTCTAGAACCAGCCACACAGATATGGGCTGTCTTGGCCATCTGTCTTGGCCATATATGGATTCTGTTAGTGTGGTATGTGGCCGATGTGGCCTCCATGTATGGGCATTCCCAAATGAAGTCCTGTTACTGTAGATATGGGCTTAATATTGATGACATCAGGGAACTCCATACATGGGCATGAAAGGGATTCTGTTAGTGTGGTTCCCCTGACATCACAGTGATGTCAGAGCGGCAAACCCATTGACTGTAAAAAGGTGTACACGTCCAGACGGAGTCAGCATTTGCCGTTTCACATACTAAACTGCGACCTTCGTTCGCAATCAAACGTTTTATAATTGTTAACGTTGTTCTTCCAGCGAGGGAGGGGAGCCTGAAGGAATCCGACATTCAAGTGTTTCGTCAGCAGGCCAAATGTTTGAACTTCTCTCTGCCAGCCAGCTTCCACTACAACCCAGAACAAGGTTCAATCAAACAACACTATTCATTAACCAAAGTTTAGTCAGGAACACTCACATCAAAGTAGATTTAACCATGTATTGCAACAAAATGGAATACAGTTAAACCTGGCGTTAAAGGATCTGCTTTCGGAGAGGTACAAGGAATTTCGTCCAAGCTGCTTGCTAGGCAATATCAGGGAACGTTAAGCAAAACCCCCCATAGGAATATAATAGTAGTACAATTGCAATACAGTACATTGACATGTTAGCTTGAATCAGCAGACAAAGTATTTGATTCTATGGGCTGTATTTAAGTACCAGCTCTTATGCCTTAACTTAAAGGCCAGTCCATACTGTCTCCGACCACCAAACTTTTCATCAGAGAGCTCTGACTTTCCAAACTCTAATTTGGGGTAATGCTTTTCAGAAGATTTGAGTGATGTCATTTTGTAGTTGAACCGGACCTTTCCGTAGAAAAGTTTGGTGGTCGGAGACAGTATGGACAGGCTAGGCATAAGAGCTGGAACTTAAGACAATCAAACTCCTTCCATCATCAGCTAAACTAGGAAACTGAGCGAGACATTGTATTGGAGATAGACTGTATGAAAGCTGAGAGGGAGACGGTGTAGGAGAGATAGACAGAAGGACAACATAGAGAGAGACAGTCGTCAGACCCGCTACACACCACATATAGAGAAGATAAGGAAGATAATCATTCTCTGTAATTAATCAAATCAAATCAACCAACCAGTCAGTCAATCTGTCAATCAATGAATCAATCTCTGACTTTCCACAGTAGCCTATAATTACTGTATATCTCTCTCCTCATATTCCTGTGTGTCTCTCCCTGCAGAGTTCTGCACTGAAGTCAACATGACAGTTGCTGTGACAAAATAGTGAAGAATTTCTAATAAAGTCATTTAAATCCTCAAATGTGTATAATGTGTATAATGTGTATAAGATATCAAATGAGGAATGGAATGGTTGTTTTGACTTCCAATGGAAATGTACCAACTCACACTCATGGAGAGAATTTAATGGACATTTTTGTATTAACCCAAAGCAGAAGACACATTTTGCAGGACAGAACGCAAAGTGCTGGAGACTGGTATTAACCAGAATGCCAACCACTGGCATATAGTGGTTAGAGTATATGGCATTCTGGGACTTCCCGGTAATAAAACATTTATGGACAGAAATACATTGGAAGCTGTACTTAAAGGAAAACTTAGTTTTTTTACATCAAGGGTTCATATTTTATTAGATTGTAATTAGAGAAAGGAAAAAGTGAGTGTTAAAATGTTTTCATTTGCTTCGTTCTATTGTTTTATCGCGTTTACTGTGATAAAATGTGGGGCATGCGTAGGCATGGCGGCATGCAAGTGGCTAAATATGTCTTTTTAGACACAATAAACCAGCAGTTTCTTTATTACTGTTTACAGTAACACTTCTAGCCCCCATAAGTCACATCCAACCATGAAAGGTTGCGTTGTATCTTGGGAATGGGCTTATTCTGTGTAAAATTACATATTTAGCCACTTGTACGCATGCCCCAACCACTGAAATAAGAATCTCTAAAACAATAAAAAGTAAATGAAATCAATTTAACACTCATCTTTTATATTCTTTAATTACAATCTAAAACATGAACCCTTGTAGTAAAAAAAAACTAAAGTTGTCCTTTAAGGTGAAAATACCGTTCCAATTTGATGTCGTCATCCTTGGGAAAACTGACGTTCATATAGGACACTTATCTGTTCCATATATTGATATTGGCTAGCAAAAGTTATTGGTTGCTTATTGACCCTCTTAAAATGGAGGACTGGGCAGTTATAATAAATGAGAAAATTATTACCATGGTCAAACTGGTTTACTTATTTAAGTCGGACAAGGTTTTGCTTTAGAGAGATAATATATTAAGGTTTTTGTTTTTTAATGGTCTCTGCCTTTGTTTTTTGTATAATGTATAATGTGATTGCCTATCCCTCACTATAAGATAACACAGTGATATGGTTGGTGGAAAGCCACCGGATCTCTAAACCTCTTATATTTTCATTCTCAAAAGGTAGAATACCTCCTAACCCTAACCCTAACCCTCAATAACGTGTGCTAATGTTTTGTGTGCTTCCCTGGTCTCAGAATGTATATAGTTACAACAATGTGTGAACACAGCAGCAAGATTTGTGAACCGACAAAAGAAGGCTAGCCAGTGGAACCACCCTAAGGACTACAAACCTTTCAGTGTCCCGCACTATTTGTACTGAGTAGACCTCTAGAGCTGCTACCTTTAAACACATTCAAAATCTGGGGCTTTTTTGTAAACTATTGCAATCGTTTGGGGAATAAAATAAATCTCCAAAGTCATGTCATCAACATGGATCTGTCCCATTTCCCATATTCCCTCCTGATTGGCTACGATTGCCTTCTAAAGTTTGTGTATGGGACCTGACGGTTGCTTATCTTACTGGTTTAAAAAAAAAAAGAACTTTATATCTGTGTATACAATGACGCAATGTGATAGAACAGAACCTCTGTCCAAAGTTGCCCAATCCTGGCAGATCCTGACCATTCCACAACATGTTGTGACCTATTCAAAATCCATTTGACTACGTGACTGCTAACACATATTGGTCAAAGCTCTTCGTTAACATTTACTTTTCCAGTTATACTGTTGAGAGCAGAAACCTGATCAGGGAAGGTACAGCCATGTTTAGTGCCTGGAACAGCGTGTCTCTTTTGGTCGTGAGTTTGAGCCTTTGTAACTCAGCACCACCAACACCACCACCACTGGACTGTGAGTCCTGGGTAACACCGCTGACTCTGGACCACCCTGCCATGAAGGTCTGATTCAAATAAATGTTAAAAATACATTATTGTTCTTAGTCACTGCAGATGTGTCTTCTGTCTGTCTCTGGGAGTGTGCCAGTCTGGTTTTACTTGTTTGACCAAATCAACAGGCTGTCTCGATGTCTGGCTCTTTCTGTCTGTTTGTATTTCTCTTACAATAGATTGCAGGACGGTGGAACTTCATTGAAGGGTTTGCAGACCATGATCTCTTTATATCCACGATGAAGACAGTGGATTCTGCCTGGATTGACATCATAGCTTCTCCAGAGGACAGCAGCACATTCACCATGATGGAATACAACCGCATGTGAGTGTAATGTAATGTTTGTGAGAAGGAATGTGCAAAAGTGTGTGTGTGTGTGTGTGTGTGTGTGTGTGTGTGTGTGTGTGTGTGGACAGGGAATTACTACTTTGTGGGGACCTCATGTCCCCACAAAGATAGTACAATCAGAGGAAAAAACCTTGTGGGGGCTTATTAATAGGTCCCCACAAGGTGTTTAGGGGTTAGGTTAAGGGTTAGGGTCAGGGTTAGGGTTCAAAATGAATGGAATGTCCCCACACAGATAGTAGACTATGTGTAATGTCCCCACAAAGTAGCAATTGCAAACCTGTGTGTGTGTGTGTGTGTGTGTGTGTGTGTGTGTGTGTGTGTGTGTGTGTGTGTGTGTGTGTGCGTGCGTGCGTGCGTGCGTGCGTGCGTGCGTGCGTGTGTGGTATGCATGCATGGTCCATTGTTTTTGATATGTTGTCGTGTATCTATAAAAAGGACATGTGTTCTCTGTTTCCTCGTCTAAAGAAACGGAACATGTTACAGAGAGAAGGCCAAAATCACCCTAGTCTCTGACATCATCATGGACATTACACATAAAGACACAAGTGATACACGTAAGACGCAACACATTTGACATCATGCATGGATGTAAGACACAATACAGACAGCTGGATGAAAAACAATGAAATGCATAATTAAAAGCAAATGGAATAAATCCAGGAAGTCATGTTTACACTCCAAATCTTCTCTTCTCTCCTCTCTCTCTACAGATGTTGGACAAATTAACAGGGGCACTTTGTTGCCTACTTGCATTAACTGTTTGCTTTTTGACTTTAACACTTTTGTCAGTGGAATCGACACCCCTATTCACTCTCTGCATTTGTTGGGTAAGTACCGGATAAATAGACGCGCGCACACACACACACACACACACACACACACACACACACACACACACACACACACACACACACACACACACACACACTGTAACAATCAAATCTATCTCAATCAAATGTTTTATAATTGTTAACATTGTTCTTCCAGCGAGGGAGGGCGGGAGCCTGAAGGAATCCGCCCTTCAACTGTTTCATCAGCAGGCCAAATGTTTGAACTTCTCTCTGCCAGCCAGCTTCCACAGCAACCGGGAACAAGGTCAAATGAAACCAAACTACTACTCATTAACTAAAGTTTAGTCAGTTAAACCTGGCGTTAAAGGCTCCGCTTTCGGAATTTTGTCCAAGCTGCTTGCTAGGCAAAATCAGGAAACATTATTAAGCAAAAAAACCCATAGGGATACAACCGTAGTACAATAGGAATACAGTACATTGACATGTTAGCTTGAATCAGCAGACGTAAAATCACAAGTATTTGATTCTATGTCAGACTCTGATCAAAAGGTGGGGGCTGGGGCAGCTTAGCAGCAGCAGATGCGAAGCAGGCAGCAAGACAAGCAGAGCTATAAATGCAAGCTGAATTTAAAAGAGCCTCCCAATAGAGTGTGAGCTCTGATTGGAGTATAACAGCGTGACCTAAGGACCAGCAGAGCTGTGAATGAGGAATAGGAATAGGAGCTGACTGACGGGGGGCGCTCTCCATTCCAATGTGTCGCCACTCCGACAGTGACTTCTTATTGTCGGAGTGGCAACACTTCCATAGAGGTTAAGGTTAGGGTAAGAGATAGGGTTAGTGTCGGAATGGAGACATGTCGGAATGGAGAGATGCACTCCTGACTGACGTCTGATTACAGCCGAGGCAGGCTAGACTCATGCATAAACTAACGCTATGCTTCATTCTTGTCACTTGGTTAGTTCAGCTAGCTAGCTACCATTTCCAGGAATTATTTTCCAAATTATAGGGGGAAAAGGGTACGGATTACAGGACAAAAAGGGAGCAACAGTATTGCAACATAATCTCCCCAACTCCTTCCATCAATCAATCAATGAATCAATCTCTAACTTTCCACAGTAGCCTATAATTACTGTATATCTCTCTCCTCATATTCCCGTGTGTCTCTCCCTACAGAGTTCTGCACTGATGACAACATGACAGTTGCTGTGACGAAATAGTGAAGAATTTCTAATAAAGTCATTTAAATCCTCAAATGTGTTTTCTACTGAAGAGAAACTAGTTACCATCATCATCTAAAACTGTGGAGAGATCATGACAGTGGATAGACAGACACATATCTATCTATTCTTTTCTGATCTCTCCTGCCCCATTCTGGAACTATTACTGGCTTTTGTTTAGCTTCCTTGAAACCATATGGTTTATACCAGTGGTTCTCAACCTTTTCAGGCCGTAACCCCCCCAAAATAATCATATTATTTGAACTGGGGACCCCCCATCCTGAAAAGCTCTTGGAATGTAAGATTTGAGGTATTCAAGATTTTTGCCTCTTTCTTAGATTATTTGGACAATGTTTTTTATAGTTTGTAGATTACTTTTGATGCAATATGGTATTTTTCTTTTTTGAGGTATTAAAGTGTTCTTAAAAATCCTTGAATTGTCCCTTCATTGTCATCTGGGGACCTCCCACAATCATGTGGGGACCTGGGTCGTGGAAGTTCTTTTCTATGGAGAATATAATAATTGGGTAATCTTAAAATTGTCTCCTATACTGTAAGCATTAAGTGCAAAAATAAACAAACTGTCTGACTGATACGTAACTCATATTTGGTACAGTCTGTTTCTGTCCCCCCCCCCCCCCCCCCCCAAAAAAAAAAAAAAAACTATACACCAACAAAACAATTACAAGATTAAATTAACCCTGAAATTGGGACATACCACACTGACATATCTGGGCATAGTGTTACCCAAAGATATTTCCAAAAGTTAATTATCACCCTCCACTGACTAGAATAAAATCTGATATACAGAGGTGGAATTCCTACACCTTCGTGAGCCGTATATCCAAAGAGTTGAATCAATAGAAATGAATATCCTCCCAAGATTCCTGTTTTTGTTTCAGGCTCTCCCAGTTGAAATTTCAACAAAACTATTCTCTGAGTGGAATAAGATTATATTACATTTCATCTGGCAAGGTAAAAAAAAAACAGAGTTAGGTTTAAGACTTTGCAACTGACAAAGGGGGACGGCGGTATGGCTGTACCATGTCTCAATTTCAAAGACTATTACTACTCAGCTCAAATCAGACCGTTAATTAATCTTAAGAGAAGCGTGCCAGATGGAAAGATATTGAAGTGTCACTATATCAAGGATCTTCCAATCAAGGCAATGTTGGGCAGTACCGACCAATCGAAATTCATAAATAGTGCAAATTCCCTGGATAAAATTCCAATTTAAGGTCTGGAAGTCTGTTGGAGAAGAATACAGATTACAGAATAAACTAAGAATAATTAGATGTGCTTATGATCCTTACTTTAAGCCCAATCAATTAGACTCTAAAACTGGTTAACCAAAGGAATAACATTTTACTCAATAAATGAAAAAGGAAAACTAATCGTATTTTTTTTTTTTTTCTAGACATTGAAAAGAAAATATTACTTACAAACACAAGATTGCAATTACGCCTTAAAGGGGCACTCCACCACTTTTCAACCTATGTTCATATAAATGGTCCTCACTCAAAAATAGCTTTTTCTTTTTTTTTTTTTTTCTCTCAGAGGAGGGCTGTGGCAGGTCAGAAACCCATCGTCTTGTGACATCATCGATTGCCAATCCAGTTTATAGAAACTGCAGGCTTTCTATTCCTGAAAAGTTGCAATTTTAAAGTGGAAGCGGGAAGCCAATTATTTTTAATTTTTTTGGAAATTGATGATGTCACAAGACGATGGATTCTGAACTTCCCACAGCTCTCCTAGGAGACTTGGACTGAGTAGAAAAAAAATTGTGATATTTTATCATGAACATTAGTGAGGACCTATTATATGAAGACAGGTTGAAAAGTGGTGAACTACTCCTTTAAGTATTAAACGCTAATTATAATTGGAAGAGCCTATTCCTCAGAGTCGAACAGATGTATTACAGTATCTCCAGATTGTATAGGGGTTTTATGACAAAGAAACCTCATTCGACAGAATATGCGGAAAAACAAGTGGGAAAATGAAGGCAACTTTGAGATATCAAATGAGGAATGGAATGGTTGTTTTGATTCCCAATGGAAATGTACCAACTCACACTCGTGGAGAGAATTTTAAAGGAAATCTTTGTATTACCCCAAAGCAGAAGACACATTTTGCAGAGCGCAGTGCTGGAGACTATTAACCAGGGACTTCCTGGTAATAAGACATTTCTGGACAGAAATACACAAGACATTGGAAGTTGTACTTAATCACATTCTAAATCTGGGGCTTTTTTGTAAACTATTTCAATCGTTTGGGGAATAAAATAAATCTCTTTTTCCAAATTATAGGGGGTATTACAAGAGAAAAGGGGAGCAACAGAATTGGAACAGTATTGCAGATGCCTCTTCAACTCCTTCCATCATCAGCTAAACTAGGAGACTGAGCGAGACATTGTAGTAGGAGATAGACTGTAGGAAAGCTGAGAGGGAGATGGTGTAGGAGAGATAGACAGTAGGATTAGGAAAGCCGAGAGGGAGACAGTGTAGAGGAGATAGACAGTAGGACAACAGTAGCCTGGTTAATAAACCAGACTGCACAACACCACCCTCTGTTGGTAGTGTGTGATAGAGTCTGACGCTTGCAGTCAGGCTAGGACAACAGAGAGAGAGAGAGAGAGAGAGAGAGAGTCATCAGACCCACTACACACGACAGATAGAGAAGATAAGGTTACTTATGATTTGATGTAATCAATCAATCAAATCAAATCAACCAGTCAGGCAGTCAGTCAGTCAGTCAATGAATTGATCTCTGACTTTCCACAGTAGCCTATAATAACTTTATATCTCTCTCCTCATATTCTGTTTGTCTCTCCCTACAGAGTTTTGCGCTGATGACAACATGACAGTTGATGTGACGAAAGCAGGGAAGGATTTCATCATCTAAAATTGAGGAGACATCATGTCGTGGATAGATACAGTAGATACGTTCCCCTCTCTGGAACTATGACTATGTCCTTTGTAAATAAAACAGAACGTTTACTGGTAAATGTAGTTAAATTTATGTTCAATGTTTTGTTTAGTTTTAGTTTGGCAAAACAAAGAAAAGACATCATCAGACAAGATCAAATCATAATACAAAAAGCGTCTCTTAGGGGCTTTTAAGCCGTGACATCATTTTGTAGGCAGAGGAGAACTCTGCCCCCAGAGCATTTTCTGTCCCTCGCTATTTCAACAGATCCGAGACAAAAATAACGACTAAAGTATAATTCTAACACTTTCCTTTCAACAACAAAGAGAAGAAAAATGTGTAAATAGTAAAAATAGTAAAAAGATTCACAGAAACTGGGGGCAGAAATTCTCCTCTGCCTACAAAATGATGTCATACTTAACAGCCCCTTTTCCATTAGGTGAAAGCATGCGGTAAGAAAGCATGCGGTAAGAGGTAGAATGTGACATTGGCATGCATGATGTGTGGCATTACGTCAAACCCAAAAAGCATGTAGGCTACAGTACTGTATGTTGATGCATGACACATGCAATTGCATAGAGTGAACATTGTGTGGGTAGTTATAATGACTGGATATGTCATGACAGGATTGCCTTGTTTAGGATCTGTACTAGGTTGTAGGCGTATACTGTAGTGCTGATAATGTGTTTTACTAGATTAGATGTTGTGGAGCATTTAAAGCTGTGGCATTTTGAGTAATTGAGCTTAACAAGCTACAGAGAGGCAGAATAAATGTGATGGTTTGGCGTAGCGGCATTAGATGGCAGAAATTATATTATTTGCCTGCAACGATTTTACCTAATGTTCATCCTCACAGCATGATCAAGTACCAGGAGGCACACCACAATTATAACTCAAAGTATTTTGTTCCAGGGACCCCCAGAAGCAGAGTTAAAAAATTAGCTTTTATAGATTTACAAGTTCATAGTGTGGCCTGAAGGTTTTAATGGGTTAACTCAAGGTTTGCCTGTCCCATGCGTGTGCACATGCATGTGAGTAACAGGTGCTGCACTCACACACGCCATATACTGAATTTCCCCCTTGGGATAATAAAGGTATCTATCTATGTGTCATTGTCTCTGTCACCCTCTGTCTCTGTGTGCATACATGACACGTGTGCGCACATCATAGTTGCCCATGATCTCTATGTGTTCATTGTTTTTGTCGTCACTGTATTTGCCTCAGTAAAACGGATCAGATTCCAACTTCAGAGCATGCTGGACGGACAGCTTGTGCTCGATTGGCTGGTTCCACTCGATAACCATGATCTCATAGTATGGATGGACAGAGGAAGGGTGGGTCTGCAGCCCCCTCTTTGACTATGGAGTTCTCATATGGTATCACAAGGCCACAAATACCTTAAAAACAAGGCTCCAAACAGCTCCAAACAAACCAATTACGGTCACCTTCCTTTTTGGGCTCACCTTACCGCTAATAACTTTATAAGTGTGGGGTGGCTCACGGTAGCTGACATAGTACAGCATCTTGCAATGGGCCTGGTGTACAAGATACACTACACCACTAAGATACCCATGTACCTGACAAGATAGTTCAAAAACGTCAAAGATGTTCACAATCACAACATCAGTGGCAAATCCACAGATCACGTTCAACCCAGATTTGGCTCTAAAAAGGATCAAATTCGTTCTCCTGCTACTGTATACCACTAAAATGTGGAACGCCCTACCAAAAGCCTTAAAGGAGTGTAAATCTCTAACTTCCTTTAAAAACGGTCTGAAAAGTCACTTACAGGCGGCTAATATTACAGGCGGCTGCTACTTGAAACTGGCAAAAGACAAAGCCTATCCTTGAGACAAAGCATATCCTTACCTCCCCCTTTCTACTGTATATAGTATACCTTATCTTTTATTTCTTCTTTATTTTCTTATCTTTTATTTTACGACAGTTTTTTTCTATTGATGATATCCTCTGCTAGTACTGTGTTCTATCTGTCTGTCATTTAATGTTATATGAGTTAAAAAAAAAAGGTTTCCAATGTAAATGAGCTTTCTTGGATCTCATTTTAGTTGACTGTGTACCAGTGAACTGTACTGTCATGAAACTGTACCTTTTCCTATGCAAACTTCTAATAAAGTCTTCAATCAATCAATCAATCAATCAATCAATCAATCAATAAAAAATAAATATATATATTAAGGGTGCAACGGTTTACAAAATTCACGGTTCGGTTTGGTTCGATATTTTGGTGTCACGGTTCGATACTTTTTCGATACAAAAAATAAACAGAAATGTCCTTGATTTATAAATGTATTTTTATAACTACGAATTTTTTTTGTCTTAACTTTTAACAATACGGTACCCAACCTCTAGGGTAGTGGTTCTCTAAGTGGGCTCTGCGGACCCCTAGGGGTCCTTGAGGGGGTTCCAGGGGGATGTGGATGTGGAGTGGTATTGTATTGTTCGGTAAAGTGTCATTCGGTTCGGTACAGGGTCTTTCGGTTCGGTATTCGATATTCGGTTCGATATGTTGCACCCCTAATATATATATATTGTTGACAGATTTAAAACATATTCAAGGAATCGTTTCCTTGGCAGTGGGCTAAAAAAAAACTAGGCCTGTGACTATTCACTTTTTCCCGATTCGATTCGATTTCGATTCATAGGGTGACGATTTGATTATATCACGATTATTGCGTTTTCCTGCGATTTGCGATTCGAATCACGATTATTGCGATTTTTTTCCCAAAAATTACAGCTTTTTTATATTGAAACATTTTAAAACAATTCTAAACAATATAAAACATTAAAAGTTGAATCATATACTTCAAATCAATGCAGCCAAATAAAGTCAGTCAATCTTTCTGACATTTATTTCAGCCAAAGTGCCAGTGGTACAACATTACAACAACATGTTCCTGGTCAAGATGCCAGAAAACACAGAACACAACAGTCATAAAAAAAAGAAAATCGCTGTGCTGCAGGCCTACAGCACTGTGCTAGCTTTAGCCATAACATGACATCCTCATGACCTAAAACTGTTCCTTTAGGACCTGTACTTACTCTGACTGGAAGTGGTTATTTTACCTTCAGGTTAATTTCGCCTTAAAAAAAAAAAAAAAAAAAGGGTTTTTTTTCTCGTTTTTTTCGGGAAATCGGGAAAATCGATTCTGAACTTTGAAAATCGATTAATTGAATCGCCAGCATTAACATAATAGTGAATCGATTTTTTTGCACAGGCCTAAAAAAAACGTTGCACTGGTCAGTCCAATGGTTTGTGAGATTATTCCCGAAAAGACAGACTGCTTAATGCTCCCGATGAGCAGTTGGTGCCTTGCATGCATGCTTCCACCGTCTGTGTGTAAATTGGTGAATGTAATGCACATTGTAGAGTTCTTGGAATGGATAAAGGTGCTACATAAATGCACATTTTGCCAATCAAGTAACAGGGTGATAAATTTGCATTAGATCTGTGTAATACCACTGTTAACCAAAAAGTGGATCGGGACCCATTTGGGGGTAGTTGACAGATTGTATTATTGTTGGAGTGAACACTGCCATCCACTTGACTTAGGGCGATTTGAAAGCTATATTTTTTATAGTTATAGTTATAGTGCTCAATGTGAATGGCCCTTAACTCAGCCTTTATTCAGCCTTATTATTTCACATTACCAAATGTAACCAGAGACCAAAAGTGGTTAAAAACAAAGGTAAAAAATATAATAAAATAGCCTTTCTTTGACCCCTTCAGAATGAGACAACAGGGAACAAGGAATCCTGAAATACACTGGCGGGCCGTTTATATAATACTATTTTGGCATGAAGCAGCGGACACCCCTGCCGTATATGATGTTAACCAACATGGAAGCAGCCAACCGTAAATTATATTACTGAATATACTGTAGAGATGTACCTGAACATTGGAGGTCGTGAAACCAGCCATGAGTTCAAGGTTAGGGGATATTCACCGGGGAGTGATTTGAAGTGTAATGAAATGTAATCTTCTGTAAGATTGTATGAAAAATAAATCATTGGACCAGACCTAGAAAGTGGAGAGACGGGAACTGCAAAATAGAGACGTACGGGGATTGCTCGTCTGGATGCCGAAAGCCCAACATCCCTGGAAGGATGTGGCCTCAATCCCCCCCTCCTATCCCCCCCCAGTTCCCTGGCTGCTCCGTAATCTCTAGAGGGGACATTGGTTCTTCTTTGCTTGAAAAAGGGGCATTCTCTTGACACTGCAATTATAGCATGGGGTCGACCAGGTCAACTGAAAGGGAATTATAGTGGGATTGGCCATCTGCTCCTGTTCTGTCCAATTTAAGGTAATATTACCTATTTTACTATGGAAGATTTTTCAATTTGTTTTCATTCCTTAATTTAGTTTGTAAATTTGTGTTTGCATCTTTCTTTCCCAGGCATGACTCAGGCACCGTCTGACCAATCGACTTCAAACTTGGTGTGAGTGTCGCAGATGTGTTGTGTCAAGTGGGAATACAGACACACTGACAGTAGTTCAGAACCGAAACTCCAACGAGGATTTCTGTATGTATACTCTGTGTACGGGTCAGTCTGTATGTCTCATGGTTCTACCCATTAATATGTATTGGGAATTACACTTTGCCGTAATGATTATGACAACTCACAGTGCATCGTTCTGCCTATTATGTCAAAGATTGGGATGCTGGGTTGAAAGGGGTTAAAACAGCCAGCAGTGTTACGCTCTAAGCAAGGATAAGGGCTGACAACTTGTAGGAGAAGCCTTGTTATTTGGCTCTCCAAGGAGACGAGATGTATTATATGATTGGATTTTAGCGTTCCCTCTACGAGCACATTCAACTCTCGGTGGGCTGAGGCTACGTGGCCCTCTGCCCTATGCTCTATATAGGACAGACCTTGATTCATCCAGAGGGAAATTTTCAGTCATCCTCGCAGCACCGCATTAGAGACGAAACAAAGATACTGGGTGGAGAAAGCGTACAGAGACACTAGTAACAAAAAAGGCTTACAACATAAAAGACTGTATAAAGACAATCTGGCAAGCCATAGTCAAAGAAAATGGAAAAACAGCGTCCTCTCTGTTTTGTTCCTTTTCATCTGTTCTTGAGAGATTAGTATAAAGATGACATAATATTTGAACAAGACACCTGCGCCACCCGGGCTGGTCAGATGTGCATAGTGTGGACATGGAGGCGAAGGTAACATTTGCACAATCACCAACACAAATGGCGGTTAAGCCTACACCTGTTGGTCACTGTATCCCAAGCACTGTACCTGGCACTAACCTGTTGCATATCAGTTGATAAAAAATAGAAGACATAATGATATTGTAAAAAAGAAAGAGAAAAAACCCAACAACACTCATTTCCTGGTCTTTAGGATGTCAGTAGAAGCAGCATCCTCGTTGTATGTCTGCATTTGGAAGCAAAACAGTGAGCCATTTTAATTTACATGAATGTAAGATAATTCTAGCCAATTGAGCGCAGCAGAAATTGGGAGCGGAGAGTGGGCGAGCTCGATTACACTGAGTTGGCACTTTGCAACGAGTATCCTCTGTTGTACAGTTGTTTTTTGTGATGATATCATAATAAGGAAGTAGCTATTAGCTAAGCCCACTCTTCCCTCTAATTGCATCAGCCATTGCTTACAAGTTATTTCATCTTTGTAAAAAGCATTCACTCAAAATGAATATTGAAGTCTGAGCTTCTACCACAACAAATGACTGAGTGACAGTGGAACAGGAACAAACGATTATTAATTGATTCTACAACCTCCAGAATACCAGGAGAAATTGCTTGATTGCCAGAAGAATACATACTGTATTTGCCTGCCAGGTTATGTATGCCCTCCGATCTACACCAAACTTAGCGCAAACACTGTTCAGGGGCATGCCATCAGAATAGCCACACCAGCGGCCATGTGCGGCCTCCAGGGGCCACGTCAGGGGCCCTCAGGGCATATTGGAATCATCACCAAACTTGCCACTAACGCTGTTCAGGGGTCTGCCATGAGGACAGCCACACCAAACAACCTGAATTGCACACATATGGCGCACTACAGCAACAGCTGTAACATTTGAAGCAAATCTAGTTAACTAAAATTCCAGTCCTGTATTTTTATGCCATTGCCGCTCTTCCTTCATTAGCCATAGGTGTGAAGACAATTCTGCCTCACTAGAAGTGTGCTACCGTTTAGTGTCTCATGTCTGCAGTGCAGGGACTCTATTTTTACATGGCAATCGTAACAAAATGTAGTGAAAATAGCAGGTAATTTTGTGATTGAAGATAATCTGACAGCAATCAGTAATGTCTGCGAGGCGAGTGTTTCAAGGGGGGTCAATATGGTCCCTGAATTGTAGTGGGTTTACTTATCTCCTTGAGGAGAAGCTCACAAAGAAAGCCAGTAAAACAAAAAACTAAAGTAGCCGGCTTGAGATGTTTTGTCATCCTCCATAGTCTGGAGGGATGATTGATCCACGATTGGCTAGTTACTTGCACCAGCAGAGTGCGCAAGTACTGCGTTCGGTGTATCTATCGCATATCGGTTTGCCCAGTGTTATTCAGTATATCAGGTCACACGTGTTGATGGTGATGTCACCAAGAATGCTGGTCCCTGATTAGTTACGGCAAACAGATACGCCACTGAACGCAGTACTTGTGCACTCTGCTGGCGCACAAGGCGCAAGTTGGCACCTCGACAGAGTGCAGTCTAGTTAATGTGCTGTTGTAATCGGTTAGTTAATCAGTCAGTGAGTCAGTCAGTGTGTCAGTCAATCAGACAGAGATATTAGGTCCACCAAAGCTATGATATCGGAAAACAGGACCTTCAATGGCCTGGATGTTTAAGTGACCGAGCAGGGGATGCACTGGAAGAGAGGGGGAAGCCTCCAACGGGGAAAGAAAAAGCTTCATGCAAATGTGGTCTCCCTAAGCACCTGAGCTGTGAGGCATGCAATAAGACAGGAGGCAGGTATATCTGTAAAACTGGGTCAGTAAAACAGGTCAAGAATGATGGGGGGAGGGGGTGACTATGACATGTCGTCGCATTATTTAATTAATACCTCCAAGAACTTTCACCAAGACGGATATATAGCTATGTTTTATTTTTCCTTTCCCTCTTTTTAGGTGGAGAGTTTGTCTTTCCACCTATCCTGGAAGCAGGTCCGGCTGGATTTACATATTGAAATGTCTTGCATAGCGAATGGCGATAAACAAGGTTGAATTTCTCCAGGCTACTCTCTGCCGCTGTTTGGATCCAAACCAGACTGCCCCACCCGCCCCCCTCACAACAACAAACAACCCTCAAGCACACACAGGGGTGTCGCACCAAATTCTGGGCCCTGGGACAAGGATTCACTCACATTTTGTGCTTTAACTATTGAAAAATAGCAGATATACAAGCTCACAGCAGCAAGCTTGTAGATCATCTATTTTTGAAAAATCGTGAAAAAAGGTTTTTTGAAAAACCTATGTTTCTATGTCAGTGGTGCTCAAACCTTTTCATGTGAAGGACCCCCAAAATGATGTATTTGGCCACGGACTCTGATCTCAAAATATTTAGTTCCAGGGACCCCCCCAAAAGCAAAATTTGAGTTACAAAGGTTCACTTAAAAAATACATACATTCAAAGATTTGCACACATTTTCACGACTTTTCAATGTCAAAGCTCGCAGCGCGGCACTCGGTGTGAGCTTGTATCTGCTATTTTTCAATAGCTAAAATAATTCCAGGCCCCTCCACCTTGGGCCCTAGTAACTCAGTCCCACTCCCCCCCCCCCCCCCCCCCCTTGTGACGCCCCTGAGCACACACCCCAAGCAGCTGGATCATTAGTCTGAGGTGGAGATAGCTTTCGGACCGAGACCCATCTGTCACACGGCAACAGATGAGAGGATTCTGGCCCAGGCCATGCCAAGAGAAGCTAATTTGAGAAGTAAACAAGCGAGGAACTGTGGTAGAGGTGCATGGAACTGTTCCATGTGCAAGCATAATGAGTTTTAAATCTTAGAACGATGGGTGAGGGGCAAGAATCAGTCATCTTTTTTCACTCCACTCTGTCCTAAATATTACCAAACCGTGTTCTTTTCATTAATAATTCACAGCTAACCCAGAGAGAGATTACACCAGTGGCAGAAAAAAAATAAAGGGGAATAACTAATACAACAAAGAGGCAAGGAGGAGACTGACATTATTGAAAAAGACAGATCCACATCGAGATGGGAGCGAAACAGGGAGAAGTTTCTATTAACACGAGATTGCAGCGGCGGAAACAGAGGTAACCGTTATCTCCGGGTCGTGGGTAAATTTATTCATGTGGGGGGACTGCAATCAGAGATCCACCACAACAGGCATTCAGCAACCTTCAATTCAACCATGGTGGGTGTGTGTGGGCGTCCTGCCCACACTCACTCACACACGACACCTCACTTGCAGACCAAAACACCAACCACCTCATTTCCATTCCTACCAAAATACAGGAAACATAATGAAAAAACAATCATGCCGACTTTAGGAACCTCACCTAGACACATATCATATGCATACCTGAATGAGAAAGAAGGTACTGATCTTCCCGCAAGAGAGAGAAAAGACAGATTTTGCATGTTGTCTGTCCCCTAATAGAAAGTTTGGTGTGGCAGAGAGCTCAGTGCAGGCATTTTGTTTGTGAGCGAGGCAATTCTCCTATATCCACCTGCTGCAGTGCGGCCAATGCTTCCAAGCTTACAAATACCAGCCTATAGGCCTGCTTCCCCACACCCCGGGGGAATAGGAATCCTTAAGCACACTCTTAAGCATGTGCCCTCACCCCAATAAAATCCAATAACCGCATGAAGAAAAGGCTGAGGAGTAACAAAGAAGCATCCCTGAGGATCAGGCTGGCTGCAGCGCTTGAACCCAGACTGCCCAGTCATTGATTTAAGTCATTTTAACTCTGGAGGAATTTTAACACAGAAAAAGCACCACAGAGAGGACGCAAAAAGATGGGAGCTATACAGTAAGTTGTGCTATCCGGCGTTACTCTTCAGCATCCAACTTAACCAATTAAACCTTATCGACCAGGGGTGGGCAACTTTGATTATGGAGAGGGACACTAAATTTCCACACTCACTGCCAGAGGGTCACATTGCATAACAGCTGAAATCAATAATATTTCAGTTTTCCGATTTTAACCTACAGGCCGGATTAAGTGAAGGTGGGGGCCGCCAGTTGCCCATGTATGCTATTTAAGCCCCTTTTTGACTGCAGCTTTAGCACCACACTACGCCGCACCACATAAAAATATCTACATTTTCCATTACACAAAAGTACCCCTATAGGTAAGAAACAATTGTACCCTTTTAACTATGACTATGATTTAACTGTGATTATAATACACTATAAAGTATTAATGTATTACTATGATAATTATAATACACTATAATAGATTAGAACAGTGATTATAACACAATAGAATCTATTATCATGTACTGTATTAACAACTAGGCTAACGGTATATCCTGGTGGTCTAAATGAAAAGTCAGTGAGTGATCAGTCATTATGAAGTGTTTGGCCAAGCTCAGACCTACTCTGGAGTGGATAGTTTTTAGTACCACTTTCACACCACCCTACCCAGGTCCTTATAGTGGAAGACCTGGCACAAATGGGCGGTGTGGAGTGGTGCGGTGTTGGGCCATGTCAGTCAAAAAGGGGCTAGACTGTTGACCAGAGTCCCCGGGGATCTGTACTATGGCCCCTTCATGTTTTCCCTCTACACCAAATCTATTTGACGAAAATAGCCAACCTACAAGCTCAGTTAGCTCACAACGCATTGCAACGCTATTTTTGGCAAATATACACCGCAATAAGGACACGTGGTCTATGTGGCTAATTTACGAACAGGTGCACATGCTGACACACATGCGCATTTTTCAGACATACTAAAACGTTTAATGCTCACTATTGCTTCTAAATGGCCGATCCTGTCCACCACGCATAAGCCACCAAGTTCATTTGTCAAGATTATAATAAGCGTCCTCCTCCTTATTCTAAAACTCATGGCCGGTACATTCTTATCAGACTTCCATAGTTGCCCCCTGCAGCAAAACATGAACCACTTCCCATCTGCTACCGCCCCGCTCCCCCCCCCCCGTGCAGAGCACGTGCGCATGTGGTGACATCTCCTGCCATCCCTGGAGGACAGATGAATGACAAAGGGTTGTGATTTCTGTCTCCTCCGTTTCTCCTCCAGGGGGGCTACGGTGAGTGGAAGGTGGCATCTGGGGGGGGGGGGGCAGATTCTTGACATCTCCGTTTCTCTCTCTGCCCCGGGTCCCCAGGGATGGCTGACTCCTGAAGGTGTCTCTCTCTCTCTGCGTCACGCTTTTTGACGAGCCAAGGGGCACTCGCTCTCTCCACCACCTCGGCCCCGAGAGGTCATGGAGCCGTCAACCGGGGCCCCGTGACCTCAGCACCCACTCACTCTGTCAGAGAACTGTCAGTCTCTGGGAAACGTCACCGCGGATAAGGACTCAAAATCCCAAGGGAGTGCAGACATATGCACGCACGCACGCGCGCACGAACACACACCTGTAAGTGCACAGGGTGTGCGCACACACAAAGATCCTGTCACTCAAGCAGGCAGGGTGCATATCTGCCGAGAGGTGGAGGGTTGGCTTGAAGTAACACTTGACTAATTTCGAAATTTCGCAAAAACCCTGCCCCAAAAAGTCTGGGTCTAATCCTACCTTATAGAAACCGGGTGATACTTTAAGGTCTTTCCAAAAACTGAAAAATAGTGTGCGAGAGCATGATTGATTTACAAGTGGGTTGCATTTTAGGATGCGTTTATGGGGTTTTTCTTTCTTTGATTGAGATCTGTATGCTTGGACATTGTTGGTTGATGGGTGTCCCAATCCTTGTTCATTTCAATATTATGCAGTTATGGCGGATCACAGAGGTATTACTCCAAATTGAATCACTTACATTGCTGGCAGAATGCGCTTTCTCATGACTGCAAATGAATGTCAGCCACTAAATGCACTCATAACTTTATTTATTTCAGTGGTCTGCCAGCAACGCACCACAGACAGTTTTGAAGAAAGGTTGCCTGAGGTGGTTAGGATGCGCATGCCTCTATAACACCTCTCTGACTGGGACTACAACCTCAACCAGATGGCAGTTAATGAATGCAGAGAGATGGCACACACTTTGCCCTTGTGTCCCGTCACCAGAAATGGAGAAATATCCGGGTCAAAAAAGCATGTCGGAGGTTAAACAAACAGTGGAGATCCATAGTAAAATCCTCATTTCAGTGCTGTACAGAAGGGTCTAATGTTCAGAAGTGCAGAGCGGAGCCGCAGCAAGGATAAAACAGTTGGCTCCTCTCGAGTCCTCTGTGAATGACACTACGCCGCCAACTGTAATGTAATGTGCTAATCTTCCCCTCTGTGATTGGCTACCGCAGGGGTCTTCAACGTTTTCAGGCCAAGGACCCCTAAGTTGAGAGAGAGATTAAGCAGGGACCCCCACAACCTGTTCATATATTCCATATAGTTGCATCGTTTGACAGCATAATCATCAGTGTATTTTGGATTCATGTCAATTTGTGTTCATGTCAACTGCTTAATAAACTTGACCTTTCAATCTGTACTTAGTCTGCTTTTTTCCCCTCTACACCAAAGCTAAAGTTCTCAGAATATGGACGCTAGGTTTCAAGTGGTTGATATAAAAAAGGAGGACAAAAAGTTTCTATCACTCAAAGATTTGGAGGACCCCTGTTGAAGACCCTTGGACTACCGCATTGGCTACTGCTGCTCATTGGAGCAATATGCTTGCAGCCGGGCCACCATATAATGGTTAGTTAGAACAAGGCAAAAGCTGTGCTATCCTAATGCATGTATGCCCCATGTATGTGTATGGAAGCAAGATTCTACATGCTAATTTGGGGGTCCTTGACATGAAAATGTTTACGAACCACTGATTTAAACATTAGGAAGCAAGCCCAAATGTAGCAACTACATTTTAGAAACAAGCTCCTCCCGCAAATATACAACCTGTAACTACCAATAATTACAAGCAACTTTACAAAAAAACATGCCAACACTAATGAGGGCAAAAAAATGTAAGCATTAGGTATTTCAGGATGAAAATGATAAAAAAACAATGATACACTTTATGTTCATTTATTATACACAAAAAATACATTTCATTGTCTCTATAAAAATGTGTTTAAGAAAAAGAAAAGTAACTTCACCCAAAGTAAAAAAATAGAAAGAAAATATTGCTCACTAATTACTTAAGACAGGAAGAACAAAATGATATATATTTATATTTTCCACACATTAGTATTCTCAAAATAAATTGCTCTCACAGAAGAAAGAAAACATATTAATCCAAAACAACAAAATTCATTCAAAACATTTATGTCTTCATACTGCAAATCATCATCACCCCGATAAAAAAAAGAAAATGTGTACAAAAAAGGCTCCCAAAGTCAGATGTCAGATGCAGCCCACGACGACGACATCCATGCAAGATTCACAGTTCCGTCATCTATTTAAAAGCATCAGCTAGTCTAAAGGACTGCCCCATCGTACCTTCAAGGGTAGAAGATCTTCGCGAGAAGATCAAACCGTCGAGTAGCTTGAGGTAGCCAGAGATGTGTAACATGATGTCTCTGGTTATACCAGAAGATGTAAACGTAAGTGTTCAGAGGCCTCGTGCATCAAACTTTGCATAGATTCCCAGCTAAAAGCTGAGTGTGGAAAGGCAGAATTCTTCATGCACATACTGTACAATATACACACACACTCACTCACTCACTCAGATACAAAATTCTGCATGTGTGAGTTAAATATAAATAAACTATCACATTTTTCAATATGACCTCTAATAGTGTAAAATCCTCGAGTGTTCATTTATCTCAAATGGAAACAAATAGACCCTTATGGGTCTCTGGCTCAGAAAGTTCACAAAATGGAACCAAAAGAAGCCTTCACTAACGTTCCTGGTCAACAATGCGTGGACGTGAAAACTACAACCCAATGTAAGAAAGCTATACGATAACTATAAAGATAAATATCTTTCACCATTGTATTTTTTTTTTTATAGTTAGTGTGAACAATGCCATCCACTTGGCTTAGAACGATTTTTAAAACTATATATTTTATAGTTAAAGTTATAGTTATAGTGCTCAGTGTGAATGTCCCTTTACTCACCACCACTAAATATTAATATTAATTCATATTAATATGTCATGAACCCAAGGGTCACTATTCTGGGGGAGAATATTCAAAAATAGCAGATCTACAAGGTCACAACGTTGTGAGCTTGTAGTTCGGCCATTTTCGGCAAAGGGATTTGGGGAAATCTCAGACTGTCGGGGACTCCAGTCAAGGGAGTATATAGGGTTTATCTGGGTAAAGAAGGCCATGGATGGACAGTGTGGGGGTGTCAGGCCGGTTCTTGTCTGCGTAATGCATAATGCATAAAGCAGTGGTTCTCAACCTTTTCAGGCCACGACCCCTAAAATAATCATATTTGAACTGGGGTCCCCCAACCTGACGATCACTGAGAGTTGAGGCATTACATTTTGTATAACATAGTTCTATTGTGAACATAGTAGATCTACATGCTCAGTAGATCAGCTATTTTCAAAATGTCTGCCTCTAATATTTGACAATTTGGTCAATGTTTAATTTGTCATTTTAGAGGTAGTCCTTAAATTGTCACTTTAGAAATGTGTAGATACCCTCTATACACGTAAACCTTATGTTGGTGTGTTTACTGTTGAGTGAGAAAACAACATTGCATGTTAAGTTAATCATCTGGGGACCCCCCCAAAATAATTTGGGGACCCTCCTGGGGTTGAGAACCACTGCTGTAAAGTGTAGGAAAAGGAACCAAAATAGACAGAAAAGGAATCTTTGTCAGTATTAGTTGTGTGGTAAATATAGTCTGCCTTGTACATTATTATAATCAACACCAATTAAACGAAATAAACAACAGCACGAGTGCTTTCCTTTTAACGTTCACCACCTGCACTTAAATTTGGGTTTGAATCAAAGTTAGTTTTTTGTTATTTACTGTCTATATAGGCTTGAAGTAGTTGAATGGTATCATGCTAATGGTGTTACCGTTAACTCTGAAAACTGTGAAAGATTAATAGAGGTTGTGGGTGGGAGGAGGGTTGGATGGTGGGGATTTGTGATGCTGCTTCAGGCAGGTTTTGCATAATAAACCCTTGAACAATTTATGTATTACGTTATTGTTAAAATGAAGGTTTGTATTTGTATTTATTTATTTATTTATTTTTTACTTTTTACCCATTAACTCATTGACTGCCAAGGCACGAGTTTCACGAGTTATTACAGTACTCCCAGGCTGCCACAGCCCGAGTTTCCCGAGTTGGAAGCCATTTTGAAAAAAAAAAAAAAAAAAAAAAAAAAATTTTTTTTCAAATTTTTTTTTTATAAAAAAAATTCTAAAAATGCCTCAAATGTATTAGGCATGATCGCAATAGACCGTTTGTCAGCCTTCTGATTGGTCCCTGAGACTCCCTGACTGGCCAACCAGAAAAAATCATTCACTTTTTGCTATCGGGGGTGGAGTTTGTGCAGTGGAGAATGTTGCTTCAGGCTTTCAAAAACTGTCCGCACTGCGCGACACGGAGATCGGCCGGTACGGTGATAGCGACGGCAAGCGTCAAGCGATCTCGCTCATCATAACGAATAAGCTTCAACAAACTAGTTCACATGTACCTTATCAATGGTCTAAGAGTCACGATTGGGTACATATAATTTAAATGGGCAGAATTACGAAAAGCCAGCCTATTATGTGAGGAGAAACATTCTCTCTGTCCTCTTCCTAGTACCCAAGATGCAATGCGCTTCTCTTTCTATCTCTGGTCCAGAGGATTAAACTAATTAAAACATTTATTTTTCGGGGGAAAACTACTGTTTTGCTATGTAATTACTGTACCTTTTTCTTCCCTTTTTATTAATATCACGTAGATGTGTTTTTTGTGGTACTTTATATAGCTGTAATGAGGCTATGAAGGGAAAAAAAATCGCATCCACTACCACTATAAAAGAATCTGCAAAGAGGATTCTGTCCCACTGGGATTAAACAAATTAAAACATATATTTTCGGGTAAATCCCCTGTTTTGCAATGTAACTACTGTACCTTTGTCTTCCCTTTTTATTAATATCACCTAGGTGTTTTTCCTTTGGTACTTTATATAGCTGTAATGAGGCTATGAAGGGAAAAAAAATCCCATCCACTTCCACTATAAAAACAATCTGCCCAGGGTTAATGTCCCATCATAGTAACAGGGCAGAATGGGGCGGGATTTGCAAAAGGGTTTATTGCGAAATTGCATGTTTAGCCCCATAACAAACACATCTTTCAAAATGTCAAAAATGGCTGTTTTGTCTGACTTTGAAGGCTTGTATCTCATGAATGCCTGAACGGATTTCCAAGCGGATTTTTTTGTTTGAAAGCTGTTAAAAAGTACTACACATATGGTGCATGATCTAGGCATGGGCGTGCACGATCCGTGCACTAAAAATTGATCTGTGCACTAGAAATTTGGAAGGTGGCAGTGTTTGTTTTGTCTGACTTTGAAGGCTTCTATCTCATGAATGCCTGAACGGATTTCCAAGCGGATTTTTTTGTTTGAAAGCTGTTAAAAAGTACTACACATATGATGCATATATGGGGCATGGGCGTGCACGATCCGTGCACTAAAAATTGATCCGTGCACTAGAAATCTAGGATAGTGGCAGTCTGGTACTTGGGGGCCATCTTGAAATGGCATTCAATGAGTTAAGACCTGGAACATATTACTTCTTTAACCATTATTTTATGCTTTTTAACTATCAAATATATATATCAAAAATAGCAGATATACCTATGAGATATACAAGCTCACCTATTTAGTCTACTATTAAGTCTTTGAATATTCTTGACCCGATTCTTTGTCTTCTAAATCCTTCTAAGGTTTTTCAAAAATAGATAGATCTGCATTTTTTTATAGCTAAAGTATCAACTAATTCCACGTCTTAATGGATTAATGTGTGGAAGAATAGCTATTGCCATGTGAAGCAGCACATATAAATCAGTTATTTCAACGTAAAATTGAAAAGCATTCAACACTGTGTGTGTGTGTGTGTGTGTGTGTGTGTGTGTGTGTGTGTGTGTGTGTGTGTGTGTGTGTGCGTGCGTGCGTCTTACTCATGGTACAACTGCTCACTCACACAGGTGGTTGCTACTATCGTATATACAGTACAGGGCTATTTATTTAAACATGCAATATGCATGTACCCTTTTGCCATTGCAATGTTAACACACAAGGCCCCAGGTGATGGTTGGCGCAGGCCAAAGGCAACAACTAATCCAGGGTTTTCGTAAAGCGTAAAAGCTGCACAGTGGTTCCCAGGAAGTGAAGCGCAAGGCCTTGTAGTAGTGCGGTCGGTCAGTCATTTGAACTGACTAGGAATGTGGAAAGAACAGGCTTGTAGCAGGTGCATGCAGATGTCTATCCACTACAACACATCTGCACGCACATTTTTAAAGTTCCTCAAAAAAGGCCACTCTGGACTTGGTGCTCTGTAGTGTCAACTGTAAGAAAAGAGACAGGAACAAAGAGATGGATTAGCCTTAAAAAGATGATGGAATTAAAGCGATTACAGCAGGATCCAGGATTCTAACCTGCATAAAGAATAATGGCAAACATGAAAGTGAAGTTTTTTCAAGGAGACATCATCCTATTTGAGGATTATTCTGTTCAACCCCCGTCGTACTCAAAACAAAACTGCCACGTCGCTCACTGCGTTTTCTATTCTGATACAAACACCTAGGCGTACAGTATTTACCCCGCCCGGACACGCATTTTCTTAATGTTAGAGCAAATTTGTAAGAGGTGTTGAGTGTTTGTTGTCAGGGTGGGGGTGGGGGGATAAAGTAGTGTTGTGCTGCCTGCCGGGAAACATGGCGTCCCTGCCACGGCTGTCAAACAGAGATAAAAAGAGAGAGGGGGGGGAGAGAGAGAGATAGAGAGAGAGAGAGAGAGAGAGAGAGAGAGAGAGAGAGAGAGAGAGAGAGAGAGAGAGAGAGAGAGACACACGGAGAGGGCGAAAGAGAGAGAGCGGAGTAATACTTCTTCGTACCTACTCAGCAGAGAGCCAAGTTATTTTGGGTGTAACTCGGTAAAGTAAAGCAGATTGTTTGACGGCACAGGGTGCTGCATTGCTGGTACCCAACTTTACATCCTGCTCAGTGCAGACCTTTTCATATTGAGACATTTCTCTTTGGAATTCCTGCACTGGAGATTAAAAATAGCAGTGACAAGTGAAATTGTGAATAGAGGTAACATTAACTCAAAGCCGTAACTGATTACACTTAGTAGGCTATTCTTCTTTTCACCATTAGAGGACGTTCCTCTCCTGCCCACAAGAGGATAAATTCCTCTGTGTTTTATAAAATAACCATTTACAATTGTAGGCATTTAGCAAACACTCTTAATCCAGAGTGACTTACAATAAGCAAGTTTATACATCAATGCAACATTGATACATCAAATGCATGGAAAAAAGTAATCTAAAAATCTAAATATAAAAAATAACGTGGGTAGACCAAGCACCTATTCAGTAAAAAACTATAAATATCATATAACATAAAAAATGTATGGTCACTGGTCAGAGGTGCGTCTTCAGACCACGGCAGAAACTAGGGAGTGAGTCTGCAGTTCTAATTGCAATTTATTCCACAGTTTGAGGACCAGGAGGGGCGAAGAGTCTGGGACGAGTGGATCGTTGTCCTGGGGTTTTTGGCGAGGGTTGTCAGCTTCCCTGTGTTAGCTAACACCGTCTAACTATCATGACGTATTCATTTTTTTTATTTTTTATTCTTCAATATAGTATTTTTGTATATAGTGTGATTGCTGTTTTATTGCTGTGCACATGGCCCGGGCCTGCTGATGAAAATGAGCTCTTAGCTATATCCGGTAGAACACATCAGATTTCCATAACTGAAATTCATGTTTAAAACATTTTTGCATTGTCCTTGGCAATGTAAAACTGAAAACTGAACGAGAGAGAGAAAAAATATCCTAATTAATCATGAATTGTAATCACGCATTTAGAAGTGCTCTAGTCTAGAACAGTGGTTCCCAAACTTTTAGCTCAAGAGTAAAGACCCCAAAATAAATTAGCTGTGATTTGTCATTTTAGAGGTATTAAAAGTACTTAAATTGTCACTTTAGAAATGTGCATATAACCTCTATACCAGGGATGTCAAACTCAAATACACAGTGGGCCAAAATGTAAAAAATGGTACAAGTCGAGGGCCGGACTGGTTCAATGTTTATTTAAACGCGGGCTTGTAGATTTGTTTATGGAATGTCTTAGATTTTTGACCCCTGCTCTTGAAGCAACCTGGTGGATTCACTAGTGATGGACGATGAATGAGCAACGAGTCAGTTTACGCTTTAGAGATCACATTTGGTGATGATGGGAGAAGAAAGACGTGGGTTACTCAGCATCTCTGTAGTCTGTGGTGGAGATGATCAAGGGGAAGGGGAGGGGAGGGCCTGGGGCTAAAGATCAATGTTGGCTGAAAATTAGTGCCGTTAATCGTCTCTTTGTGAGCTGGTGATGGATTAATCCGGTGCCCGTCCCTATGCACCCAGCCGTCCCATTAGTGCACCACATGCACTGGATCGGCCAGCGTAACTTAAAATTGGCTGGACAAACTCAACGCTACTTTAATGCATTTCAGGTGCTATGGACTCTAAAGCAGGCTGAACAAGGTAAATATTGGACCGGCGGATGAGGTGAGCTTCAGAAATCCTGGTTATTCCTGGGAGTGTAGAAGTGGGTTAGATACTGTGGGCAAATCAAAATGCATAAAGGGAGAGGGGTGGGGGACTTATGTCGTGTTCATGTAGCCCTGTCAATTTTAGACGTGATGTGCATGAGCCAAGCTGTGTGTGTGTGTGTGTGTGTGTGTGTGTGTGTGTGTGTGTGTGTGTGTGTGTGTGAGCATGGTTCCATATGATTTCCATGCTGAACATTCAAGTACTGTATTCTTTATTTACAGCAGGGCTGCTCACTGCGATTTATAACAGCAGAGGCCATGGACTCATCTCCAGCAGAGACAGCCTATATGGTTTCAGCGTAACAGGGAGCAGGAGATCAGTCCCCTGATGCTGCCCTGGTCCAATTCCTTTACAATTTCGATTGTAGGAGGCTAGCATTCAGAGGCACTCCTCATTCTCGCCGCCTTGAAACGCTTTTTCTTTTCCTTTCTCCGAGATGAGCGTGTCCTCCTCCTCTGAATGCGGCTTCTCTCTGTGCAGCTGTGGAATTGCGTTGTGAAATGGTATGGCTCAGTGCCAGCTGAACGCAGCAGCCCATGGGCCTGGTGCGAGCACAGAGGCACCGGCCCGTGTCCAGGGAGTCCGCTGGCCACTCATTAATCTTCCATGGGAGAGGAAACGCACAGTAAAATCATCAGTGTTAATTCAGCCATTTGCAACTCCCGGGAGTGTACTAACGTAACCGAATGGAGCCTCACACAGCTCCTTCCCATTACATACTCGTACACTCCGAGTTAAACTAACACTGAGGATTTCACTGTGTGCAGACTGGGAAATGCAGTAAGCACCTGGATGCCTCCCGACTTCCAGAACAGCACTCCATTCCTCCCTTTCACTCCTCCGTTCCTACACTGGCGTCTCCAGTTTTGTTTTTGTTTTTCTTCTCCGAAGCTATCTCAGCCTTGTGTAAGTGCCAAACTCCTGGCGGTGGTCCACATTCTTTGCACCCAAATCAATCCCTCCTCCTTCAAATTCGTCCCTCATCCGTTGAAAATCATTAGCTGCACTCTCCCCAAACAAACACACACACGTTATGTTGATCCCCGTTTTCCCCTCGGATGATTCTCCCTGGCTCTGCAAGGTTGACTTTTCCGTGCTTTCGCTTCCCTCAACTCTCTGCCTCCCTCTACCCACCACACGTTTTGTTGCCGTTGCACGGTCGGACAGTGCTAAGACCCGTGGCTCAGAATTTAATTTAATGTGTTCTCTGATATTAGAGCCTTTGCCGGAGGGGAGGAGATAACAAGACCTGACTTAATTGACTTACTCACCCAAAGGCAACATGGTAGGGGGGGATTGGGTGTCAATTGTGAAGCGACCCAACCGCATTATGGCCAGTTACACACATATTAGTTGTTGTTTTTTTACCACTCATTACATCCTCCTTTTTTTTCATGCCAGACTGCAGTGGTTCTCAACCTTTTCAGACTGAGACCCCCAAAATAATCATATTTTAACTGGGGACCCCTCCACCCTGACGAGCACTAAGAGTTGAGGAATTACATTTTGTATTGTGAGCATGCAGATCTCTAATATTTGACAATTTGGCCAATGTTTAATTTGTCATTTTAGAGGAATTAAAAGTCCTTAAATTGTCACTTTAGAAATGTGCATATAACCTCTATATCAGAGATGTCAAACTCAAATACACAGTGGACCAAAATTTTAATTAGGGATGTGCGCGTGTACACGGTTTGAAAACCACTATTCGTTTTGAAAATACAATTCGATTATTCGATTAAATATATTTTTAATTATTGAGATATTAACTTTATTAAACATTTAAACTCTGCGCCCATATTACTGTCTTGTCTTAATAAAATGTTACTTTTTAACAAGCAAATTAAGCAATCCCTTGGTTGATTTGCGGAGCATGCCTGTCTGTGTGACAGTCTGACTGACTGTTGCGCGCTGCAGTGGTCGCGCTGACACGCAGCCACACACCAGGCAGGCTGTCCGCTGCGCAAGTAAATTAATGGCAATTAAGCGACGTGTATCTTAAACATACTGGATGTGAATCACTCGCCTGCACGCTGCATCTGTGATCCGGTCCATGAATTAATCCATATTTTGAGGTGAGAACATGCCAAGGAGAATGCTTAATCATACATTGGCTGAGTATGGAATACCATTATGTAGCTAACTTTGAACAAAGCTGTTGCTCATTACTATAGCGACTCCAGTCAGACAGACATCAGCTGTTATAGCGAGTCTAGCGACCCAGCTGAGACTGATGCGCTAATTATTACTGACCCAGATTCACGCAATGACGTAATTGATAAATTTGAGCAAGATTTCAATATTATATAACATTTTAAAAGGCTTTTATATACTCTTGATACTTTTTTCAAACGAGGTTTGCCCTAATAGATCGAAGTGCTCAGTTTTGGCTATTTTCTGTGTGAAATTACAATTAAAAAAAAAATAACAATTAATTTTAGATTAATCGTGTATTCGATTACAAAACGGTCGTGTACACGTCAGTGAAATTAGTCGCTAGGAACATCCCTAATTTTAATGGTACAAGTCGAGGGCCGGACTGGTTCAATGTTTATTTAAACGCGGGCTTGCAGTCACATGCCCTCGATACGCGCCAATGCACTAGCAGTGCATTGTGGGACTTGCAGTATTATAGTGGTGCATGTGTAGCAGAGTGACTCACTGCCTCAGCCTGATGGCATCAAAAGTCTAATATTTCCCCCAGTCCATAGGGATATCCCTTTGGTCTGATGGTCAAGATGTTGGACTTTCATGCGAGAGACCTTGGTACGAATCCCAGGCATTACATGTGCAATATACCAGTGGGCCAGTTCTAATAGTAATTAAATATCATCCCGCGGGCCGAAGATAATTCATTCACAGGCCTGATTTGGCCCCCGCGCCTTGAGTTCTGACTTCATGTTGGTTTGTTTACTGTTGAGTAAGAAAACAATGTTGCACATTAAGCTAATCATCTGGGGGGCCCCCAAATAATTTGCCCAGGTTGAGAACCACTGTGCTACATAGATATAGTTCCCCTAGAGAAATCTGCTCACGGTAATCTTCATTGGCGTTAAAGAGACTGTGGAACAACGGGCTGTACAATGAATCCAGGGCCAAAGTGGAATCTAAGAAGTGACGCGTCACGGTAGTCTAGGCAGGCAGAGAAGTCGAGCAGGTCTCATGCTTATACACCCTCCTTAAGCAAATGAACCCTGGCATCCCTATTTTGGGCATGTCATTTCAACATGTCCCCTGGTGAGTTTTAAATCCTTAGAAAAATGTTCAATAAATGTACGACAAGTATTTTTTTCTCCCTAAAGGAGCATTACAGTACCACTATTTTTGCCCTCATTTGGCATTCCAATATCTATGAATATGTATACGTTTGATCATCCAGAAAGTGAGTACCCACAGAGAACATCATATAGCATATTAATGCTTCGGAGACATGCAGAGTGTAAGAAACTACCAGGAGTTTCACAGGGAGGAAAAATACATAAACTAAAAGTGTGGTGCGTTTTTTTTGGTTCAGGGAGTCCCAAATCTGGGCAGCACCGAAAAGCCAAAATAATGCCGTTACCTGCCCCAAACCCTTACCCTAACCTCAATAAAAGTATGCCTAAACCCAACCCTAACCCTTAGTTGAAATAACGATGCGTAGAAATAGCGAGAATTGCCCCCTCTGAATGACCTCATATTGTAGTTTAGACAGATCCGAACCGAAATAAATTAGTCTCTAAAAGTGGAGTATGCATCGGCCCTAACTCGACTTAAGTTGGGCTATAAAGTTTCCTATTGTAAACTGCAGCCTGCGGTCTGCGGGACCCGGCACGGATGGCCACGGTTATAATTTTTCTTTACCAGGTGGAAGAAAAGACGAATCGCAGGCTGTCACAGTGGATATGTTATTTTGCCGTTTTCTCTAGAGACCGTGGTAGTGTAAACGTGGCCTTAGGCTCTACTTCAGGAGTTTGTGATGTCAGAGTCTGTGTCATGATTGCGCAGATTGTTGTGGAGCGTCACGGAAGCAGAGCCACACCGCCAAACACAATCACTGCAACAAAGGCTGTCTGACTGAAGTGCTCTTTTGAAATTCAAAGCAACCCTCCGATGAGTGTACAAATGGGACCAAATGTTCCATTTGTGCACTCTTCAGAGCAACATTGAGGAATCTACAGTGGGGGAAACAATAGGAACAGTGAGACGGTGATGCCGGAGTGGAGAGATGAATAACAGTCGATAGATGGCAGGCCTTAGGTAGATTGGACACCTCCGTGTTCAATTCCAGCTGGGGACCCATGTTTTTTACACCCTTTTTCCCTCTGATTTCTCTACTCTTTTGGCTAATTATAACAGAAAAAAGAAGGGAAAATATCTTGCCCAATCATTAGGTCACAAGAGAACAGCTGTTCTGAGTGTGTTGAGTGCATGTGGGTAGAATGGACAGTGAGTCCATTCTACAGTGACATGTGCGTTGTGCATGGTTGGTCCGTGGTATAGAGAGTGGTGGTGCATAGTGGGTATCTTTGAACGTTTGAACGTGTGTCCGTCCATCCATCCCGCCGGCAGCTAACTGGGCGTACCTTTTTGAAGTTGCTGTGCTTGCTGGTTCCCTGCTCGGCGTTCTGGTTGTGAAGGATGTCCAGGGGCGTCTCCCTCTCCTTCAGCTTCAGACTCTCGATCTCGGTCTTGAGCTCGTTGAGCTGCTCCTGGAGATGCTTGCTCTTCTCCATGTACTCCACCCTGAGGGGGTGACAGACAGTAGAGTAGGTGTGGGGGTGAGTGGGTGGAACCAATTAGCAATTCATTGCACTTGAGTGTGCAGCACTAGCCAAAGGATCGCTCAACCCTGCTACTGGTTGAGCTTGTAACAAGAAATAATCTGGCTTTACTTATTAACTTAATTTGTTTATAATATTTAGACATATTATTTAGAGCTTATTAAACAGTCCCTGCAAAAAAAGACCCTTTCTATGTAGCTCCCTGCCAGGCCCGATAATCCAGAGAATTTAATAAGCTTTAATTTAAAAAAAAAGAAAATGTAATCGGAACTAAAAAAGCAGAACTATACATCTCGGAACGGTTTCTTCAGGACCCATTTGATCGCTGCACCATTACCATGGCAACCGGCAACCGGAAGCAGCCATCCGTCCGAGCCATGGGATGGTTCCATTCACTCACTGTTTATACAACACGGGAGCCAGTTCTCGAACGGATGGTCAGATTTTCAATCTTTTTTTTTTATTTTTTTATTTTGAAGCTGTGGAAAGCGTAAACACCCACGATTCATTGTTTGGAGTCCGATCGTGCACGCGGATATTATCGCGACCACGTTAACAGGTTGAGGTAAGAGAAGAAAGGCAGTGCAAGACATAGGGAAATTCTCATGACTATCGGGACTTGCACCAAACGAGTTAATGAACTGTACATGTAAATACACCAGATTTAGCAATGGTGCTAATTTTAATCCAGTCCCCACAAAAAAACATACAACAGAAACAAGGAACAATCTTTTTTCCCTCTAACAAATCTCTACAAATCTGTAAACTGTTGTAGAGCTGCCATTTGTAGAGCTTGTAGAGATGCCTTTTTGAAAAATGCCACCCCCAGAATAAGGACACTAGGGTTCATGTGATTACTTCTGAGCTTCTTCTTTCCTGTTCTGCACTTGTTTTTGCAGTTCTGAGGGCTGTATGAGAAAGCCTGAATGCCAGCAGCTGACAGCAAATGTTGGAAGGTTGACACTGACAGGTCCCGAAATCTCAAGAGAAAGCGCGAGCTGACAAAGCCTTCCACCGTAAAAGTGTAAATGTGCTCAACCAAATTAAAAAACAAAGCGAGATCCCTCTTAGTAATAGAACTAATAATAAGAACAATACATTTTATTTGTAACACATGTACAAATTACAAAGTGCTAGAGGGTTTAAAAACAAAATAGAAAAGGCAAAAAAATATTAGACCATAACATAATCCCCACTTGGGGTAAAAAATTGTTTAAAAACTAATTAAAATCAAGGCATAGAAAGAAAAGACCTAAGGAAAAAAAAAATAATTTGTAGGGGGTTCCAGGGGGCCCCAACAACAAGCTCACAACACTTTGCCATGCTATGAACTTGCAGATCTTTCTTTTGAATTAACACACATTTTCTCTTACAGTATGAAGCGACCTGGTACAATGTCTTTATTTTATTAAATTTTTTAGAGATGGAGCTCCACGGCCATAAATACACGTCAATTTGGGAGTCCTTGACATAAAAAGTTTGAGAACCACTGCGTTAAATGCCCGGCCTCACTTACTTCTCCTTCTCAATCTCCATGGACAGGCGCTTCATGTCGGTGTCTTTAAAGTCAAAGCTCAGGTTCTCCCTGCTGAAGCTCAGGTCGGGCGGCATGCTGTCAGCCGGTGACGACTTGGGCGATGGCTGCGGCTGTGAAGGGGGGGGGGGGGGGGGGGGGGGGGGGGGGGGTAAGGGAGGGAGTGGTGGGTGGAAAAGTGAGAGTGAGATAAGGGAGGATTGAGGGGAAAATGCAGAGTGACAGGAGAGATGGACCATGGGAGGGAGGGGGGGCCAATCAGGGGACAATAAGCTACAGCAGGGTCTTCAACAGGGGGTCCGGGACCCCTAGGGGGTCCCCAGAGTTACCATAGGGGGTCCTCCAAATCTTTGAGTGATAGAAACCTTTTTTCTCCTTTTTTATATTAACCACTTGAACCCTAGCGTCCATATTCTGAGTACTTTAGAAAAAATAGCAGATCTACAAGCTCACAACGCCTCGCAGCGCAAGTCTTTGTGAGCTTGTAGATCGGCTATTTTTGGCAAAGAGCTTTGGTGTAGAGAGGAAAAAGAGCAGACTAAGTACAGAGTGAAAGGTTGAGTTTATTAAGTATTGACAGTTCAAGTGGTTAAATGTCTGAAAATACAAATTGACAGGAATCCAAAATACACAGATGATTCTGCTGTCAAACAATGAAACTATATGGAATCTATGAACAGGTTGTGGGGGTCCCTGCTTCATCTCTCTCTCAACTAAGGGGTCCTTGGCCTGAAAACGTTGAAGACCCCTGAGCTACAGACTAATGGGACTGAAAATTACGGCTTTTTATGGTGAATTAAGACTATCGATTAGATTTTTTTATAATCGACTAAATCGATTAGTTCACAAATAAACATTGGAGGAAAAAAAAGGACCAGATTATTGTGCCGATGGGAACAGACAGTGAATGCTGCACACATCACACTGCGCAGTCTTTCCAATGAAGTGTGGATATATGGGGAATGAAAGAGAATGGACCACTCCGCAAAAAAAAAAAAAAAAAAAGGAGTAGTACCTAATGTACAATATAAATGGAAATCCATTATCTGCATTCCAACTCTGCCGGGGATGTGTCAGGCGGGGGAGATAAATACGGTCTGGCATGCATGCCGTCGCCATACATGTCCATTTCCCAGAGGCCAAATGAAGATGACCGGCAAGATTGTTGAGCATCTGCGCTCGTGTGCACATTGAGTCTCTTCTAGGTTCATGAGATGAGAACGTGTTCCAATGTTTCCCCACATGAATTGTGCACGTGTGTGTGTGTTTGTCTGCATGCATGCACAGACTCTCACTCTCCGTCCACAAGTGTTTGCCCCACGTGGATTTCACGTAGGTGGCTTGTTCACGTAGGCAGACTAGTCTGCACTGCCTGTTTTTTATGCAAGTATCTTCACTGAACACTGGGAAATGATTATGTGTACACGTGTGGCTGTGTGTTGCATTTATGTGTATGTGTGTGTGTGCGTGTGTGTGTGTGTGTGTGTGTGTGTGTGTGTGTGTGTGTGTGTGTGTGTGTGTGTGTTCCATGCCGTTACCGGATAGACAGCCTTGCTGGTGATCTCTAGCAGCTTGTTCTTAGCCCTGCGTTCGGATTCGCGTGCTTCCTGCAAATCCTGCTTCAACTGCTCGGCTTCCTTCGCCCTGTGAGAAGGGGTGACGGACGGACGGACAGACAGACAGACAGACACATACATTTATGGTAAAAAGAAATGTCACACGGAGGGATAGAATTGATCTCAAATCAAATCAGCCTTAATACTCCCAATACTGCCGGGGACTGTCACCATTATCGTTCGGGCAGGCAATCAGCGGGCAATCACCTGTGACTGTACGGCACTGGCAATGCATTCACGTCACATTAGGGCTGCAACTATCGATTATGTTCTTGAACAATTGAAAATATCAGATCTGTACTTTGAATTTTTTCAAAACTTTTCACCTATGACACGCCCCAAAATATTGAATGGTTATAATATTATTAGTGCATTGATTGATTTTTCTTTTAACCCTTTCTGTGCCACTTGGGGGCGCCAAAGTCAAAGTCTGTTGAGTGGCCAGGCATTACTCCATAGGCGGACAGACAGGGACCGGACCCACGTGGCAGTGACGCGCGTGTACTGTACATGTTTGTGCTTGTGATGAGACGGACCTGGATGAAATGGCTACAGATAGCTATAGGCTGATAGCTCATTTAGAAGATAGATATTCGGCGATTTAAGCCGTAAATAAAACGTTCAAGCTAAGATTAGAACACAGTTCAGAGAAAATGCTCTCTAAAGATGTGACTTTGTATTGGATTCGGCGGCGCGATGCGGCGGCGTTGCCCGATTACGGGCCGGTGGAAAGGGCTTTCGGTCGGCGGCCTAGATTTTAAATTTAGAGCCAGGCTTGGTGCGGCCTCGGATTATTTTATTCATTTTATTAAAAAAGCCAGACTAGTTCGGGATAGGCACACTGGAATATGTCGCGCCGCCGACAGTGAACATTCACTGAACATTGGGGGGGGCATTGCCGAAGAAAAGCCGAACTTGTTCGGGATAGGCACTAAATGAGTTAAAAAGAACACTCCAGTGCTCAGAAAAGTGCATGGACAGGAACTGCATTTGGCGGGTGAGTGGTTAATGGTGCGGGTTTGAAATGTGTAAATGGCATAGCAGAGCTTGTGAAGTGATGGTCTCAGTGATATTTTATACTTTGCAGTGACATAAAAGGGAGCCAAATTTGCCATAAATGACGATTAAGTCATATTGACGCTCTGATCAGCGTTAAAATAGTAAGGCAAAGGTGATTGGGTCAGTGTGGTTAGGTGCCTATAGCATTCATAGCAATTAAACTGCATTACACAGATACATTGCAAAATCGGTTCGAATGTGCTTAGGCTTGAGCATCTAGTAATTGTATTTGACTCAGGTGTGCGTTTTTTAATCAGTGTTCCTGCAAACAATTAACTACTAGCACAATTAACTAGCAGGGGGAGCAGGAGCTACTTAAAAGCTTCTATCTCATTTTATTTTGTGTGTGCATGTGCGTTTGTGCACGCGTACTTGTGTGTGGCGCGCGCACACATGTGTGTACATGCATGATTACCCACACCTCAAGTCAGACAAAAGACCCGAAATGGAATGATATGGGAACAGTCATTAGAATCTCTCTCGCTATAATTGTACCATTTAAAAGGAGATCACTCGTATCGACTTGGTTCACTGCAGAACAAACCAAGGTTTATTTGCACACTAAACTCCCACGCGAGTGCTGAAATTTCTACAGTTGAGCTAAGATGGAAGGCCCATTTGACTGTTACCACAATCTGGATTGTAGATTATGTTAATACGATATAACTAACACAACTTTTAGGACCACAATTGAAACACAGCTCAAGGACTAACATAATCTACAATACAGATTGGTTAAAATAAATTGTATTCGCTGGATGGATTGCAGCTTTAACAAACAAGTTAAACGCTTCGCTCTGGTGGCATCGAGCTACTTTTCAAGGCACACGAGCCAACCCGGCGGTTATATTGTGGAAATATCAGTTTTGATGCTCTCGTGAGACACTTGACTCGCATATGGGGAATTAGCATTTCAAATGGAAGAGGGAGGAAAACATTAATAAAATAATAACTGAAACTTGGGAAAGTTAAGTATGATGCAGGAATAAAACTAAAACTATCTAAAACTCTGCAAATGGTGTGTCTACGAGTGTGACTAAATGTGAATAAAAGCGACAAACGGAAAATAAAAAGCACTCCGACTCCCAAATGTTTTATACTTGCTTGTGCACCATGCTGTACTCTAAAACAGTGGTTGTCATAGTGGATTCCGGGGACTTTGTGGATTCCTTTATCGGGGTCTAAATTGACCCATACAAGTCTGTAACTCAGACAGTATACAAATGAAACCATTTGGTTCCATTTGTACCCTGTCAGAGTTAAGAGGAGACCTTGAAATGTAAAAGTTTGAGAACCACTGCTCTAAAACAATAGCCAATCTACGACACATCGTGAGCTTGTAGATTGGCTAATTTGGGTGCCTGACACCAAGCATAAATCAGGCTTTACCACCGCACGCACGCACGCAAACACACACCTCCTCTCTGACTCCTCGGCCATCTTGAGAGCCAGCATCTCAGCCTCCAGCATCTTCTGCTCCATGAGCCTCCTCTCCTCCTGGCTGCGGATGGCCGTCACCTTGATGCGCTGCATCTCTGACTCGGCCTCGGCAGCCTTCTGGGCCAGCAGCTTGGCCTCCTCCTCCGCGATCTGGGCCTTCTCCGCCAGCAGGTCCGCCGTCTGCTCCGAGCGCAGCTGCAACAACACGGGACGGAGCAGGTGTTAACCCATGTAGGCCGGGAACGCATTATCACTTCAGTTTAACCATTATTTTATGCTTTAACTATCGGAAAAATAGTAGATACACAAGCTCACAGCGCGGCACCGAGTGCCGCGTTGTGAGCTTGTAGATCTGCTTGCTATCTGCTTGCTAAAAGGTTTTTGAAAAAAACCCATGTTTCTACGTCAGTGGTTCTCAAACTTTTTCATGTTGTCAAGGACACCTTAGCCTCGGAAACCCAGACTTTTATTAAGGACCCCTAGAATTATATGTATTTGGCCAGCGACCCCCATCTCAAAATATTATGCATCAAGGACACCCCAGAAGCAAATATTTGAGTTACAAATGTTCGCTTTAAAAAAATATATAGGAAATGTCGAATTCAAAATGATATACATGTAAGTTGATTTGTAAAAAAAAATCCAGGTCTAAGTGGGTTTTTAAGAGGGATAGAGTGATGGTGGTGTGTGTATGTGGGGGGTTGTGGGATAGAACGATGGAGACCGCAGGGGGGACAAAGAACAGGGGTCTTACCAGACCGCAGGGGGACAGAGAACAGGGGTCTTACCACAGTGGTTCTCAACCTTTTCAGTCTGTGACCCCCAAAATAATACTATTTTAACCACCCTGAAGAGTTGATGCATTACATTTTGTATAACACGGTTCTATTGTGAAAATAGCCGATCTACATGCTCACAACGCCTCGCAACGCGAGGCGTTGTGAGCATGTAGATCGGCTATTTTCACAATTTCTGCCTCTAATATTTGACAATCTGGCCAATGTTTAACATGTCATTTTAGAGGTATTAAAGTCCTTAAATTGTCACTTTAGAAATGTGCATATACCCTCTATACACTTAAACTTTATGTTGGTTTGTTTGCTGTTGAGTGAGAAAACAGTGTTGCACATGAAGTTAATCATCTGGGGACCCCCCAAAATAATTTGGGGACCCCCCTGGGGTCCACAGGTTGAGAACCACTGTCTTACCAGACCGCAGGGGGGACAAAGAACAGGGGTCTTACCAGACCACAGGGGGGACAGAGAACAGAGAACGTGAGTCTCACCAGGGCCTCGTTGGCCATGTGGGCCTCGTCCTGCAGTTGAACCAGCCTCCTCTGCAGCTCGTCCCTCGCCCTCTCCGCATCCTCCCGCAGACGCTTCTCCCGCTCCAGACGCTGCCTCTCCACCTGACATGCAGAGAGAGAGAGAGAGAGAGAATGAGATTGAGAGAGCGAGAGAGAGTGAAAGAGATCGAGAGAGAGAGAGACAGAAAGAGTTAAAGAGAGAAGACAGAGAGGAACATAGGTAAGAGTCTAGGGGCCATATCTTGAGAATTTATTTTTAAACACATGCACACATTTAATAACCTGAATAATAAATAATAAATCTGAAGTCCCTAAATAAACTGAATGGAAGGATTGAGCATAAATTGGTCTGTGTTAATCAGGTTATGCTTACCGTGACAAAGACCGTGCTCTGATTAAGATTGGGGGTGCGTGTTTACATAATAGTTTAATAATCGAAGTACATGACTGATCATTACATCTTTTCCATAATCTGTGTGTTGCCTTAATTGGCGTATGATCAAATTATTACCGCGCGTGTCAACACACTCCAAGACGGATCTCAGGGGGGGGGGGGACAGAATGTGATGTTATGAATTCAACAGCACCAGCCTCCCCTCAGCACCAGTACCTGTTTCCTGGCTCTCTCCTCGCGGGCCTGGGTTTTCATCTGCTGCACCTCGAGGCAGTCGACCCGCCTTCGGCGCATGAACAGGTCATGGTTCCCTATACACAGCTGCAGAATCTGAACAATGCAGGCAGAATACAAAACTGTAAAATAAAGAGGTCTCGCAATAGGAACCCTTGCTGTTGTGACAACAGCTCTCTGGACAGTATTCATTCATTGTATTATGAAATATGAAATAGTCAATCTACAAGCTCAGACTAATAGATCCGCTATTTGATGTATTTTTTAAAATATTTATTATTTTCGCATATACAGCTATGATGTTTTAAAGGACAACAAGGGTTTATATTTTAGATAGCAATTTGAGAAAAGAAAAGATGAGTGTTAAAATGTTTTCATTTACTGCTTTCTATATTTTGCCCGCACCCAATTTCAGCGGGTGCGGGCATGTGTACAAATGGCTAAATATGTATTTTTAGTCACAATAAACTGGCAAGTTCTTTATTAATATTTACCGTAACACTACTAGCCCCCATAAGTCACATCTGCCCATGAAAGATTGCGGTGAATCTTGGGAATGGGCTTATTGTGTCTAAAAATACATATTTAGCCACTTGTATGCATGCCTCCACTCACTGAAATCAAAATCATCAAACTAGCTAAAACGATAGATAGCAGTAAAACATTTTAACACTCATCTTTTCTTTTCTCTAATTACAATCTAAAATATGAACCCTTGTTGTAAAAAAAACAAAGTGGTCCTTTAAGATTTCATTAAATGGACTTAACCCATTAAAACCGGGAAAGCATCCGTATCATTTTACAATTTAGCTATATAACAACATTGATCAGAAAACTGTTAGGATTTAGAGTGCATTTTTTGAATCAGCCTCAGGTCTAAAGGGGTTAAACAAACAACAAAAATCACACTCGTGTGAACTGAGCGGTGGTGTGTGTGTGTGTGTGTGTGTGTGTGTGTGTGTGTGTGTGTGTGTGTGCAACAGCGCCCCTCCCTTAACATGTGTGGTCAGAAAAGGTTACTGCAGGCTACAGACCCGGAGACAGACAGACAGACATACAGACAGACAGACAGACAGACAGACAGACAGACAGACCCACACACACGGCCACGTATAGGAGCGTTGTGACCACCGCTCAAAAATGGAAGCTTTATCATAGCATTGGACTCACCAACTTGTTGACCCTCAGCCGCGATGAGTTGAACTTGAAAACATTTGTTTTCTTGTCCAGAGGTTTGATGGCAAACTAAAGAGGTTAAAGGGGAAGACCACCCATTTTCAATATTGAAATATGTCATTAATATACCTTAGAGGAGTTGTGTGGAAATAGAAAAAAAGTTCCCCCCCTTCTGTGTTGCCTAGAACTGGAAGATTGATTTTGGGGTTTGTATTGTAAAGTCCAGAGTGTGATGTCATCATTCTGGACTTTACAATGCAAACCCCAAAATCAATCCTCCAGTTGTAGGCAACACAGAAGAGGGGGAACTTTTTTTCTATTTCCACACAACTTCTTTAAGGTATATCAATGACATATTTCAAAATTGAAAATGGGTGGTCTTCCCCTTTAAGGAGACAAGAAGAATTAACCATTAAGTTTAAAGTTTGCTCACAATCACAAAGACATTCAAATTAAAATAAACAAAATGGAATATCTTGGGATCCACATGATGAGAATGGTGAGGCGCCGCCCTGTGTGGACGCTTAATTAATTATTTAATGATGAAAAATGCTTTTTTGGGAATGTTTTTTGAAAATGTTTTGAAATAAAAACAACATTATGTAGGAAACAGACAAAAATACTTCATAACACTACTATAAGTATAATTATGTAACACCATATTCATATAGATGAAGGGAAAAGAGGCTAGTGGGCTGGTCATGGCAAAACGTGGTTATGGTTACTAGTAAACGTGTGTCTCGCTTGCTTTGTTTACATTCTCCCGTGCAGCATGCCGTGGCTCTACAGCTAAGCCGACATCAGCCATTACATCACACGTTTTGCTGGTTTCACCGTTTTTTGCCCGTTCACATGGAGACCCGAGGCAGAGCGTTCTCCATCATGTCACTCTATAGCCTCCAGATCCCTGATGGCTCACCTCCTTGTCACTGTAGGAGATGTTGCGGATCTCGTTCCAGGGGAAGGAGCACTTGGGTGTGAGCTTATTGTCAGGCTCATAGATGTGCAGGCCCAGGGCGTCCACGCCCAACAGCAGGTCCGTTCCCTTTTTGTTCTAAAAAACACCCCAAAAACACAACCACGGTTAAAGGACAACTTTGTTTTACAACAGGGGTTCATGTTTTAGATAGTACAGAGCAAAGAAAAGATGTGTTGAAACATTTTTCATTTACTGCTTTCTATCATTTTACAGATTTTTCATTTTACTGTAGGCCTACTAGCTCCCACTAAGTCACAATATCCCATTGAAGTCCGCAGGGGCATCTCGGGAATGTTGGAGGTGACCTGAGCATAGGCTCGAGACTTACACAGTATAGCCTACTGTGTCCTTTAACAGAGCATAATTATTAGTCCCCGGTTAACCACTTAAGCCCTAAATCCTTTCTCATAAGTAGCAAAAATAGCATATCTATACAGTATGCGACGCATTTTTGATCATTGTGAAAATAATTTTGCCCAAAATCGGGAATGCCAGGTATAAAGTGGTGACGTAGAGACGGGAGTCTTCCCCCCTGCCTGCCTCATTTACACTTCATATGAACATGACACGAAGGTGCCAGCCGCCACCGTTCATTAGTTTGAATTGGGCTGAGGCAGACCAGCTGTGGGGGAAACACAGGCGCTTGCACGCCCAAGATTAATGTCCAAACTCGACTTCTGAAACAGACTCGCCTTTTATGGAGCGCAACCATCGGGTTTTCTGCGAGTCATCTTTTTTTTTGTTTGTTTTTCTTTTAAAACACAAGGTCGTCGTGACTCACTGGCCAGAGGGATGATGTTCAATAATTCCCTAATCACGTGAAAGGTGCCTCTGTAAATGTCGGCGATCCAAATCATCTCATGAATTCTATTAAGCAATCATCCGGGGCGAACTCTGGAGCGGAACAGAGCAGGATTACCATTCCGGTGCTCCATCTCCATTACGCTACAGAACGAACATGGCTCTCTGTCGTATGGGCTTAGCGTGCACACAGATAACAGGGGAGAACCCCTCAGCTTACCCTGATGAAAAAGTAATTGACACCATACATGTCCAGGTCCTGGGCTATTTTTAAGTACTCCATCTCAGCTTCATCCCTGGTTCAAAGACAGAATGAAAGAGAGATGGGTGATGGAGTGCCAAGGGGGGTGGGGGTGACAGGGTGGGGGAAAGCAAAGACAGGCAGACAGGAGAGTGGAGGAGTGGAGTTGAGTGGAGCGAGGAGAGGAAAGGGGATGGAAGGCACAGAAGGCATCATACCACATTTCACACCGAGTGTGACATCTGTCATGTTGTGTGATGTACAAAAGCGTCACGGCACCACGGGGGGGCACAAATATTAGTTATGAGTTTAGTTTCTCACACACACACACACACACACACACACACACACACACACACACACACACACACACACACACACACACACACACACACACACACACACACACACACACACACACACACACACACACACACACACACACACACACACACAATTCTCCTAACAAGCCTTAGGGGTCATGCGCTATAGGAGATAAGACTAAGATTCTACAGCCTCAGACACCCTTAACGCTGCAACAGTGATAACTAATGCACAAATCTTCCATCCCCCTCCCTGTCGCAGCCTGGCTGCCAGAGCTGTTAGCCATTTTAGGGTCGTCCCAGGAGAAAAAACAGGCACAACATTAGCATAATTTTGATGGCAAGAGAAAACTTGGTGTCTAGAAATCAATCCAATTTTAAAGAGACACGGGAGCACCCTGCTGCATAACGGGCCATTAAAAAGGTTGTACTGCGAGCACTTTTGACCCCAGAGGGGCATCAGGAGATGCATCATTGATGCTTTGGATTAAAGCAGAGTTATTATAGCTAACTAAATCTAAGACAAACAATAACAATGCAAAGCTAACTAACCATGTCATGCATTCTTTCAGAGTAAACTTTTCAACTTCTATAAATCAGGGAATTCCTAAAAGATTCGAACTAAGGCTAAATTAAATGAAATAAAAAACTAAAATCAACTAAAAATAGTAAATTCCTACTGAAATCAAACACAAAAGCGAAAAACTAAATTGAAACTGAATAGTTATGTCAAAAACTATAATAACTGATGCAAATGTACCAGTCTCAGCCTGAGGAAAAGACTAGGATCATGTTTTTGACAAGAAATACAATTCTTCTGTACACCATCACAATGTCTTTGTGGACACAGCTTTCAAACAACCCTCTGGTGCACATACACCACCCCACCACCACCACCACACAGGCATGTTTTCAGATGCATGCAGATAAAATAAGATTATCCAGATAGTGGAGAAGTGTTACACATCAGCTTGAAAAGTTAACACAACAAAGACTGAAGATGCCAAAAACAACTTGGACGTCGGTACACTACAGTTTGTCATTTTTTTGCGTTGCTGTTTAGAGTTTCCTCTGTCAACCACACTCTATTTCCCCTCAAACTAGTGCAGGCTCTGGATTCAATTAAATGAATGCTAATTTCATTAGTTTTAGTTAACTATAATAACCCTGGTACCTGCTTCGACCCCTGTGCTCGGCGTAGCATGCTGTGATCCTCTCTTCCCACATCTCTGCAGTCATCTGGTACAAGTTGATCACCTGAAACCAAGAGGTCAACACACACGCACATAAAATACACACATATTATGACTATGAATACACTCCCATTTAGGCCTAGAATTATTGAATGCTTTAACCAGTGAAAAATAGCAGATATACAAGCTCACAGCGCGGAAGCCGCAGCCACGCTGCAAGCTTGTAGATCTGCTATTTTTGAAAAAGTTGTGAAAATGTGTGCAAATCTTTGAATATGTATTTTTAAACGTTTGACTAAAATGTTGCTTCTGGGTGGTCCCTGGAACTAGATATTTTGAGATGGAGGTCCGTGGCCAAATAAATATCAGTTTGGGGGTCCTTCACATGAAAAGGTTTGAGAACCACTGACATAGTAGTCGCAGAGCGGCACTCGGTGCCGTGCTGTGAGCTTGTATATCTGCGATTTTTCAATAGTTAAAGCGGTCAATAATCCTAGGCCTAAAAGGGTTAAACCAAATGTTGGCATCCAGGTATAAAGATAATAAAAACATTTTTAAATAATAAAGCGTATATACATCTTTGTGAGGCATTCCCAGCCAGCCCAGAATAATGGCTGGCTGAGGCAGAGATGATAAAAAAACATGCCACTCACTCACCCTCTTGGGCAGCAGGTCCTCTTGAGCCAAGAATCCAGGCTTGTGAACGTTGGGATCGTAGTCCCCGTACTGCAAGAAGCCCGAGAGCCAAAACGCATTAGAAACTCATTGAGAAAACAAATCACCATCATCCACTGCTGTCCCGCAATAATGGCACAGACCTGTGGGTGCCGCATCTTTTTTCTAGGGAGGGAGTTGTGCATCGGATGACACTAGGCCAGTGGTTCTCAACCTGTGGGTCGGGACCCCTACAAATTATTTTGGGGGGTCCCCAGATGTTTAGCTAAATGTTAACATTGTTTTCTCACTCATCAGTAAACAAACCACCAACATAAGATTTAAGCGTATAGAGGGTATATGCACATTTCTAAAGTGACAATTTAAACAAATTAAACATTGGCCAAATTGTCAAATATTAGAGGCAGAAATTAAGAACCGTGTTATACAAAATGTAATGCCACAACTCTCGTCAGGGTGTGGGGGGGACCCAGTTAAAATGTGATTATTTGGGGGGTCGCGGCCTGTGAAAAGGTTGAGAAACACTGCACTAGCTAGGTCACTAGAGTTGCAGAAAATGAATGCAGGTCGGCCTCCCGTCAGGTCATTAACCCAGTGGCCCGTGGTCAGGAACCAGCGTCATTAAATGCCATCATTAGAGATATCTCAGGGAGAATGATTGATAACCTATTTGCCCAGTCACGGAGCAAAGCCAGCTATGACATTTTGAAAGGCAGATGCGACGATATTAGGGATGACTCAAAGGGGAGATCCACCCATTTCCAACATTGAACTATGTCATTAATAATACCTTAGAGCAGGGGTCTTCAACATTTTCAGGCCAAGGACCCCTTATTTGAGAGAGAGATGAAGCAAGGACCCCCCCCCCCACAACCCTTTCATAGATTCCATATAGTTTCATCATTTGACAGCACAATCATCAGTGTATTTTGGATTCATGTCAATTTGTGTTTTCAGATATTTAACCACTTGAACCGTCAACACTTAATAAACTTGACCTTTCTCTCTGTACTTAGTCTGCTCTTTTTCCCCTCTAGACCAAAGCTCTTTGCCAAAAACAGCCAATCTACAAGCTCACAACGCCTCGCAGCTTGTAGGTCTGCTATTTTTGGCTAAAGTTCTAAGAATTCCAAGAATATGGATGCTGGTCCCCATAGTTGAAGACCCATGCCTTAGAGGGGTTGTGTGGAAATAAGAAAAAAGTCCCCCACTTCTGTGTTGCTTAGAACTGGATGATTGATTGTGGGGTTTGGCTTGCCAAGTACACTTTGATGACATCATCAAGATGTACTATGCAAGCCAAAGGTTTTCCCCTTTAATTCACCTGGGTCAAATGTCTTTAGATTTGCGATTACAAAAGCAGGGATGGAAAAGCATCAGAATTATCAGACTCTAGGCCGCAGCATGTTTTTGTCCGCTCACTTGTGTGTTGTGTTTCACCGTGCAAATCATATGCATAGCCTGCATCTACACTAATGCAACCTCTCAACCATCTGTTTTCTATGTGCGCAGCCTGGGAGGCCTAGAAAACAAACAACGGATGATGGTATGAAGGCTGATGGCACATTTATAAGGCTTTGTTCAGACTGCAGGCAAATCCGACTAGCTTCTCAATCTCAAATGACTATCCACACTGTTACTTGCAATTGATATTAATTTTGATATCATCGATCTTCATTGGGTGCTGTGGTAATTAATTCTGTATCGGCATTAGGTCTTACGTGATTATACACCATCGTACAACAAAGTATACTGTAATCAGGCTTCAGTGTCCAGACTGAAACACGCCATTAGAAATTGGATTTCAACTGCATTTCAAACCACCAAGGAAGATAGATCTTTATTATCCCAAGAGGGGAAAAATCAGTCGCCCAGAGGCGACAAACAGAGCAAAAAAAGAAGAATCAACTATACAGAGCAGTCATAAACGTAGGCAAAAAAGGTGTCCATAACAGTCAATGCTACATAAGTGTCTCACCAGTGTCACCATTATGTCAAACACAAGTAATAATACTTAATACTAATTAATAGTGCAGAGCCAAACAAAAGTGTCCATCATGGTCAGTGCAAAAAGCATGAGAAGTGACATGGGCTCATAGCAAAAGCGGCACAGGAAGGAAGGTGGTCTGGTTCACAAAGATCCAGTGGTGTAAAGTAAGTAAGTACTTTTACTTAAGTACTGTACTTAAGTACAGTTTTGAGGTATTTGTACTTTACTTGAGTATTTCCAATTTCCAATACTTTCACTTCTACTCCACTACATCTGGGATCCAAACATTGTACTTTTACTCCACTACATTTATTTGAAAACTATAGTTACTAGTTACTTTGCAGATATAAATGATTATATTACAAAACATACATTAATCCCTATTTTATACCTAGGCTATTTGTAAATAGACTATCTACAAGCTCACAACGCATCGCGACGCGTTGTGAGCTTGTAGATCTGCTATTTTCAAACAACTTGTACTTTTGGTACTTTAAGTATATGTTGATATCAATACTTTCGTACTTTCATTCAAGTACATATTACGGACTTTTACTTGTAACAGAGTATTTCTATATTGCAGTATTGATACGTTTACTTAAGTAAAATACTTTTTCCACCACTGCGAAAATCTGATTTGGAATGCCAGTGAGAACATACAGTAGTTCTCCTGGTAAACTCAAGACTTGAACACGGGGTGGACAGCTGCCATCAGCAGTTCTTTACTCTCCATTTTTCTGCGTTAGCAACCTGCATAGGAGTCTAGAGCACAAACAAATGTGCCTGAGGGACGTCCTTTGAGCCAAGGGGTATGGATTTTGCTTGTTTCCTAAATTCATAGTTTCCTATCCCTGCAGCTCTGTTCCCTGAGTTCTAAACTTGTTTGTGCACAACTGATGAATAATAGATTGTGTGTAGACTTGTCTCACTGTGAGGGGGCCAGGGTTTTTGAAATGGGTCCCTATTACTCTATGTAGGAATTAACAAATAATAAAATGCACTTGGTGGCTCTCTCTCTCTAGCTCTCTATTACACATATAAAGTTAACTACTGTATTTTATCCACTGCAAATTTCCACAAACGAGAACTGAGCAGGGAATAACGATGAGTAAGCCACAGACATAAGTGTCTACAAATGCCATCTACAGTGACAGCCTTGAAATTAATGTTGCTGTCAAAATCATTCAGTTCCCCATCCATTAATCAAATCATCAGGACAGAACAATCGGCTAATCACTTCATGAACCACGCCAATCGAACACAATCAGATGAACTGTTACAGCCCTAAATAGCTCTCCTTCCCCAGAATAAACAGGTTGTAATTAATACCGACTAGTGACACATACAGTATAGCTCAAAATGTGCCTGGATGAGTACCTACTTTTATATTTGCCTCAAAATAAATTACACTTATTAGCCCGCGGACCTCCATTTGAAAAGATACACCAGGGACCCCCATATGAGAGGATTTTCAAGGCTCTAGCAGTGATTCCAAACCATTTTAATTTCAAGGACCCCCAGTTTGACATGCATTAGGCTACAGAACCCCATTTAATGGCATTTATTTCTCTGGGACCCCATAGTAAAATCAATGTTAATTTAACTCAAAGTGTACAAATCGAAACAAATTGACCATTTATGGGTCCTTTTGGTTCCTAACTATCATTTAGCTGGGGACCCCCTGGAACTCCCTCGAGGACCCCACTTTGAGAACCAATGTTCTAAAAGCAATCTGTGAAAACCTGTGTTTCTCGGTAATGCCAACAGACACTATGTATGTGCGCGCGCCTATCCATCTGTCAGTGTCATCTCCCCCTGTCTACTCTAGCTGGTCAGCGGTTTCCCTGGCCGGGCCCGAGAAGAGAGGCTGTTGCTCACTCAATTGGCTCCGGTTCCCCCGGTGAACCCTGTCTCTGCACTGTTTGTGAAAGCTGTTTCTTGAAGTTCCCTGTCAACACCTTCCACCCCTAAACAAGCCCACACACGATTACAAAGCAAGAAAGTCTCTCTGCTCTCTGCAGACCTACAGTATTCAGGCTGACACTCTAAGCGCACACTCCCACAGACACACACACACAAGTATAATGAGTAAAAAGGGTGCAGGGCAGGCACAGAGGTGTGTGTGGTTTTTAGGGACGCAGTCGGTACATGTGTGCACAAACAAATTTCCCATTCCCTTTATTCGGTGTCTCTCTCTTTCTTTTTTTTTTTTTTAAATGTTTTTTATCCCACGGTTTTTGTAACCCATTTTTCTCACCCGGTGACTACCTAACCTGTAGTCCTGGCTTCCGCTCTCCCCCTGCCGCGCCAGGGGACATTGGGGAGCACCCGGCTGGCTAGGGGGAGGTAGTATAGAAACCAGGACTACTGCATGTTTTTGTGTGAGGGGCTGAGGGCCCATGCCCAAGGAGACACGGGGAGAACATGCAAACTCACCACAGAAAGGCCCTATCGCCAACCCCACCTAGGGTGTGGGTGCTGATGACGCGGGTGGAGGAACACGCCCCCAGCGCCCACAGCTTCCCCCGGCGGGAATCGAACCCAGGACCTTCGAGCTGTGAGGCGAAGTGCTAACCACTGCACCAAACCACCGTGCCCGTCTCTCTCTTTCTCTCACTCATTCAGTCATGCAATTGTCCTTAACCGAAAACATTTCGGAATAATATGATATGAAATGCTGGTTTGCTAATTATCTGGTAATAACATCCTGTAGTTCTGTTATATTTATTAAAACATTTCTCAAATGATTTATTTTCATATTTTATCTGAATTCCTTACCTCAAAATGTATTTGGAACTCAACTGAAATCTGAGATGAATGAAAACTCGACCTACCATCATTTTATAAGGCTTTTTGACAATAAAGCTGACCACAAACCAGCTCTTGTCGCAGACGGGAATGTGTGTGAAAAGTGCATGAACGCGACAGTTGCACGGGAGTGTGCCCGCTTGTCGCTCCACCTGTCAAGATTGCCTGCGTCGCCCTACCTGCCTGCTCGGCTCTCATTGAAAATGAATCACTACTGAAAAGACCATATTTTTTAACCACACAATAATCCGACCAATGCCGGGTCAGTGCAATAACCGGCAACACCAGGCAAGATGATAACATGGAGCGAAGCGGTGTGTTCTCTGCTTGTACATTTATAAAGGTGAAAACATACGGCAAAACCCACAAATGAGGACAGCCTAAATGACGGCGCACATACAATACATACCAATGAAATGGAGAGTTTGATAAAACAACAGTCTTACTGACAAGACGCAGACAAGAATCACAGTGTAACCGATGAGTTTTATGTTATTTGTCCAGGCTTGTGTTGGTTTCTGGTTTCTCCATCAGAAACAGAGCCTAGATTAAAACAATCAATAAATGTTATTTATATTGCCAATTGAATCAATTAACTATTTATATAGTGCCAAATCACAACAAGTTGTCTAAAGACACTTTACATATAGAACAGCAGGACAAGAACATAATCTTACAGAGACCAGATAATTCCCCATTGAGCAAGCGCTTGACGAAACCTCGAGCAGAATCTGTCTAGGTTGGCAGCCATCTGAAATCCCTTCGACATTTATTGTTGTGTATTTCCAATAAACAGGCTGGTTTTAATTTGACAAACACTGGATCAGAGCAATCTATACGGTATGTGATGAGCTTGCCCATTATATCGAACAAGAATTCACAGCAAAAATGCTCACGGGCACAAAAAGAAAGCGTTAAATAATTGATTATGAGTCAGTGTTTTATTGTCATATGGGACATTCACAAGCAAGAAGTATTTTGTCTTATTAAATCTCACGTCTTTCAGTTTCCCAATCATTCTGCACAAGCAGCACATTGTGAATTTGCTTATTGCATGGCATTAAGGTTAAGTTAATCCTTAGTACTTTAGTTGCATAGGATACATTTATTTAATTATTTTACACCATTACTTTGAATGGTGTAAAATAACTGTGGTTATGCTGGATAACACATTGTAACATGAAGTTGAGAATAAAATTGACCGTTACTGTAACTTAGACATTAATTTATTTTTATTTTCTAATCTTTGTGTCCTCACAAGGTCACAACACAGCAAAGGCTGTCAAAACAGTAGTATATTTCATAAAGCCGTGCAGTACTGTATGGAGTGCAAGCACATAGAGGATTGGTCCTAGCATTACTTTCATAGACTGACTGATCAGCATGCTCTGACCACCTTATTATATTAATGTCAATTTGCAATTTGCTCACTGAACTTCCCAGGCGGATTTGTGTTTACAGTCTGCCCCCTGTACAAACAAAATTGACAGAAGGAATCAACAATCACCGTCCTTTACCATAGCCCTTCGCCCAATTGTCCCGTACCTTTTCAACCTCAACATTATCATTACATAATCACGGTAGCTGACAGAGTACAGCATCTTGCAATGGGCCTGGTGTACAAATTCACTACACCACTAAGATATCCTACTAAAACGTACCTGACAAAATACTTCCAAAACGTCAAGGATGTTCGCATTTACAATAACCAGAGGCAGCTCCACAGATCACGTCAAAAACCCAGATTTGGCTAAAAAAGGTTCAAATTCATTCTCCTGCTATGCTGCAAAAATGTGGAACCATCCTTTAAAATGGCACTGAAAAGCCACTTGCTGCTACTCTAAACTGGTAAAAGAAAAAAGCCTATCCTTAATTACCTCCCCCTGACCTTTCTATTGTAAATACAATTTATTTTCCTTTTTGTCCCTGCTTTTTTTTCTGCATAGTACTGTGCTTTATTTGTCTGTCATTCTATGTTGTGAGTTAAAAAAGGACCCCAATTGAAACAAGCCCAAAAGTTTTTTTTTAGGTATCCTTTTAGTTGACTGTCATGAAACTGTACCATTTCCTATGCAAAGTTTTAATAAAGTCTTAAATCAATCAGTCCCCCACACACATGTGAGAAAAAACAAGATTTGTAAGAGACAGTTGAATATCTCTCCGCCAGCCTCTCTGCCAAAGAACTACCTGCCTTGCCCGTTTTACCAATTCAATCCTGCAGGCTCTAATCCCAGTGGACGACTGATTATATGAAAACTGATACTGGACTTGTGACCGTTCTTTTTGAAGGTGCTGACAGCGCAGTGCAGTAGTTCCAGGCTAATTTGCAGATCCTTTTTTTTTACCTGCTTTCACACTGTACAGTCTAAATTGGCTGTGGAAGGCAAGTCTCAGCAGGCACTCTGCCAAGTCTTTGAGGTAGAACCTGTGGTTTCAGTACAGCCCAATCGCCTGTCAAGAAAAGCTGCATCCAAGCTCAGCCCAGCATTTTCATGGGTATTTCATAGGGATGGAGGCTGTCGCCTGAAACAACTGAGGCGGTATTATCAGCAGAGGGTTTTCCTGCAGTACATGTTTTGCACCAAAAAAAGAAATGAATTATAGGTGAAGTAGGTGAGTGCAGATTTTAACCACTTTCAAATTGGCATTCCTATTTTGGGTCGACACTCGAGCTGAGAGCTTGTAGATCAACTATTTCCGTTATTTGTCGTACAAAAAAGTATATAGGGCTTAAGTGGTTAATGGATGGATGGATGGATGGATGGATGAATGAATGGACAGAGGAAAGCATGGTGATTCGAAAACTAGAATTGTTGAATGTGAGATACATCTCTGGAGACACAATTTTCAACTGTTTCTGCCGAACATCCGAAGTACAGAAAGTCAGATGAAAATAAAGCGGATGCCCCTTCTCCCCCACTTTAGTATCCCGTTTGCATTCGTTTAAACCAGTCCTACAGAAAACCAAATTAGACACATTAGCATAATTGGAATTCCAAAAATCTATTTTAAAGATATTTTAAGGAGGTGAACGGAAATGATGAAGCTTCCTGTGGAGAACTTTTACGAGGCAGAACGTCTGTAGCGTGTGAAGATTGTGGAAGAGTTGTCTGGATGTTGGACTACTAACCTTGGCATGGACGGCATAGGAGGCCAGCAGCACGGAGGCCTCGGGTGGACAGTGAATCTCTTCCTCTAGGATCTTCCTCTTAACCTGAAGGGAGTTAGGAACACAGAGTCAGGAATAACTGACAGTTATGCTATACCTCTGACAACAACCAGGCTTTTACCGAGTCCCTCTCCTCTGTCGATGACATGGGTGTATTTGGCTCTTTACCATCTGTTAGAGTGTAGCAGCACATCTAGTCTGCACAAGGTCCCGTGGGAGAGCGCCAAAGTGAATCTCGCAATATTGAAGGATTTGCTTCAGATTGATGGGTAATCTAACTTCACCCAACTGAAATGAAGAATTTAACTTGATCTCTTCGGAAACAAGGCTGATAGCGGAGGCCACAGTACAACTTTCTGTGTGAGATATTATGCCATGTGACAGGCTGAATTGTCTTCCCTTACTGGGGACTGATTTAAAGAATGATACATATTCAGAAGCCACATGACGGAATAGACAGCATTGAGGTATGAGTTGAAATATGGTATTTGACAGCAACTCAACCATCAATCAGTTACATTAATTACAAATAGAAAAAACTGAAATTATTTGTTTTCAACTTTGCCCAGTTCCACCTTATGTACAGTGTAGATTGGTAGAATACTACAGTAAGGTTTTTTTTTTTTTTTTTTTTTTTAACAAGAGATCCAGAATCTAGTACACCGTCAACACCATAGTCACACAGGGACCTATTAGCCACCCCCCACCCCACCAAGAGCTATGGTGCCAGCGCGCCAACTGCTTTTCATCTAAACATGCATTAACTAATGTGAGAGGGCGCTTGGTGGTCGGGAAGTCGATGCCATTGAAACAGTATACTTACCACCTCCCTTCGGACTAAACCGCTATTCCTTGGCCAGTGCTCTTGCACCAGGGCCAACATCCTTCAAGCTAATTTAGTCACAAGCATGGCACGGTGCAGTGAGCACAAGAAATGCACAGACCCCTGCGTAAAAGCACGCTTCAGCCTGAAAAAGTAAAAGCCCCGACACACTGAAATTTCAGACGTCAGCCTTTGAACGCACCTAGACAAAGCCTGTTGATGCATCTCTCAGCGCTTGGTTACTTTTTGGAACGTTGTCACAGACCGTCCACGATTAGTTGGAGTGACGCAGAAAAGTAATCACAAGTATTCATTTCAAACTTGTATTGCAGTTAATACATGTTTGTTATCACTTGTTTGACCATTCTAGAAACAAGTCCTTCTTTAAATTACTGCAGGAGACGATGTGAACTGGCAGAGTCTCTGCGTGACACGTGGCAGGGGCCTTAAGAAGACAATCAAGTGCCTTGGAGCCGTATTGCCTGCAAAGACAGTTGCACAGCCCCTTATTGTGAACTAACAAGGGCGTGGAGAGACTGAGGTGACAGGCCCCAATCGCAGGAAGCGACGAGATGCTGAGGCTTCCAATCTGCTTTACAAATGAGACTCCACTGCTGGCAAGACCGCAGGCCTGAGGTGATGGAGAGGGTGTGTGTGTGTGTGTACATGAGGGTTGTGTGTGTGTGTGTACATGAGGGTTGTGTGTGTGTGTGTGTGTGTGTGTGTGTGTGTGTGAGCAGGGTTGCGTGATCACTCCTGATAAGCGCTAATCCAGCTGTCACACCAGTGACACTATCTGAGGGGAGGCCTGTTCCAGACATTACAGGAGTTAATGAGAGCAGACTAATGGGGAGACAGGCGACACGGGCACAACTCGTTTGTATTCTTCTCCGCTTGTTGCTGCACACACCACTGTCAGTGTTGACTCATTTGCCGGGTGGCTGTGCACGCCCAGGTCTGCATTTTTTTGTGACGGAGGGTTCCCTTCGATAAAGGGAGAAAAAAAGAAGAGAAAAAAACGAAGCACCTGAAGCGGATTAAAGACTGACGGGGGACTTTTCCTTGGTTGCCTTAGGAAGATAAGTACCTCCGCTCCAACAGCAGGGAACAGAAACGCACTGCCATCGCAAGCGCCGGACTGGGCTGCATACTGTATGAGGAGAACACTATTGGGTGGGGCAGGGTAGGATCTCCCATAAGGAATAAGTCATTAAAGAGGCCAAATAACTGAGCCCTTAAAACGTGATTGGTAATTGATAAATGTGGCCAGTTAAATTGCATGGCAGGCTGCACTGTTACCAATTTCAATTTAATTCCTCGACAGAGGCAAGGGGTGTGCGCGCGGGGGGTGTGCGGGGCATGCGAACTCCCCAGACAATATTATGTGCAGAGAAAGGGCAGTGGTAATATGTCAAGCATCGATTCCACGGGGTTGCCCACAGTCATGGTATGGTGGAGACAGAGGAGTACATCACAGAGAGCGATCTGATCAGGAAACTTGCGAACACAGAAAGAAAGAAATACAGACAGTCTGCCCACTGGTCAGTCAATCCGCTGGTTCTAACAGGCACGTCAGATTTCAAGTATACCGGCAGGACCTGGAAGCCTGTGGCTTGAATTATACTTTGTACTTTGTTGCGTGTCTGGAAGCCAAACAAAGAACAACAGAGAAGACGCTGTCATTCAGTGTCAGCAAACCACGTACCTGTCAGTGACTGTCAGCACAACACACACAGATGTCTCTCCCAAGACCTCTGCGGCACTGACAATGTTTCAAAGATTCTAAAGTTTTATTTGTCACTCACACATATTAAGTACAGTATGTGCCGTGAAATGTTGATGTGAATCTAACATGACATGTTGCTGCACAGACTAAAAGGCAAGAGATACCAAAGAAACCTGAGGCACTTAATCAGATCCTAAAGACATGTATTAGACGTAAAATCAACATTTTGAATTTGATCGATGGTACTTGTTAAAAGGAAAATGGGGGCACTTGAGTGGTGCAGGAGTTCGAATGCACTGCCGTGCATCCGGAATGGCACAATTCCACAATTCTTACAATTCCAGTATTTTCTTTTCTTTTAACAATACTGTTTTCTCTTATGCTCTTTTCAATACAGTAGAACTATCAAATGAGAAAAAAACAACAATTGCATTTCAGTTCTCTTGTCTTCTCTTACAAGGAATCCTGTATTTTTTAGATGTTCTCTTATCCTCTATACAGTAGCAAATAGCAAATGTAAACTTATCAATTCTTAAATGTCAAATCCAACACTTAAACAACACTCTTACCCTCTTTTCAATACTGTATCAAAGAATGCCTTTTTCATGTGGTACATAGCAAGCCAACTGTACCGTAAGCCAGGCACAAACTAAGGCATAACAACTCCTCTTACCCTCTTTTCAAAATCAATACTGCATCAAAGTCAAGACATATTCGGAGGTAGATAAGTTGACCAACTGTAAATCAGGCATATTTTCTTTATCTTAACACTAGACCTTACCCGTTTGAATATATATGCTCCAAAATATGGGAGCATATAAGTAACTGTAACTGGTGCATGCATGCATGACAATATATAGGCGCATAATAATGTAAAGAGCAGCCCATTGAGGAGTGCATATTATTGAGACAGACAGACAATGTGTAGAAGGATTGCTTTGCTATAATTGTGAATATAGTTGATCAGTAAAAATGAAATAACAATAGACCTACATCATACTTTGAAATGAAAGTAGTATATTTATGATGAATGAAAATGTTTACATCAAAATTAGGCGAATAGAAGTTTGAGGATTATGTATGTGTTAATCTGTATTTGTGTACAACATTTGGGTGCGTTTGGTGTTGAACTCCTTATTTTTGCAGGGGTGGGCAACTGTGCTTCCATATAGTTATTCTTATTCCATTCCCGTTGGAAGATGAGATAGTCACAGTTACAACACGCGCGCGTGACCCGTGCAACAGTGACAGGCACACATACTAATGACAGGCGCACGCACGCACACATACTAATGACGCACGCACACAAGCACACACACACACACACACACACACACACACACACACACACACACACACACACACACACACACACACACACACACACACACACACACACACACACACACACACACACACACACACACACACACACACACAATCTGCATCAACACTGTTGTGGTCTAGCCTAGTTCCAGACCCTGAATCACTAGCCACACCCCTTTAATTTTTTTGTTTCGGCGATTCAGGTCTAGAATCGCTCTCAATGAGGAGGCCTGCCTCGGTTGAAAATCCAAACGGGCGAATCAGCGTCGTGAATCAGCGTCTTGTGATCAGCGTGGGTGGGGGTTTCCCAGAACTCATGTATGTTTCCAAGTACACCAGCGCCGCCGCCGTACCGTACCGCACATCGTGTCGCGGTAAAATGCGGTAAATTGCGGTAAAATGCGATCGTATCGATCTCGCTATGAAACACCAGTAGCAGGCATGTTATGTTGTGTTTGATTACTAGTTCGTAGTGCTCCTATTCTGACTGTTTCTTTGGTTAGCAAGTAGCACTAGCAAGCAACAGGTTAGCCACTAGCCAGCCAGGCACACATAACAACACTATGTCATGTGTTGGTCGGTGAACCAATCGCTGAACAGTGCCTCATTTTGGCAACGCCCATCCCTGCAAACGCCGTGGGCGGAACTGACTTCAGACTGAATAATGAAGTGAAACGAAATGTCAATTCAGGCTGAGTGTCAGGCTGGTTGTGGTCCAGAATGCACGCCGCATCCGCCTTCCTGCTGTAGCTGCGTGATGTAAGACGTTGAACACGCAGTGACGTGAGACGTTAAAGAAGGAATGGAGTTTAACTCGAGCACGCCCTCTGTTGGTCGAATCGCCATTCGTTTTTTAAAACATCGATTCCAATCGCCCCCTAATTAAATCGATTTAAACAGATCGTGACAGGCCTAGTGGGGATGATTAATTGGCATAATGACTAAATTGGGGTAAAACATAATTGGCTTCTCCAATGTTGTTATTTGTAGAGCTCACAACAAGTACAAACTAAAACAAAGTTCTACTTCACTTTTTTGAAAGGTGAGAAATCAGCAGGCAAATTTGATAAACAAGTACCTGTAGGAAGAAAAGATGTTGCGTGATGTCTTGCACCAGCTCCTCCTCAGCATTTTCGGGGTAGAACTTGGCCAGAAAGTAGAGGGTGATAGGTTCCTCCTTGGGCACCTCCTGATCCAAAACCTGTAACAATCATCCAGAAGCAACACTGACCCAGTATGCAGGAGCATTCTGTTTTTACATTTATATTGGCTCTATCAATTCAAGGGTCAATGATGTTAACCACTTTCAACCTGGCAACCTATTCTGGGCATGCCATAATAGGCAGAAATGTTCAAAAAGATTTTTTTTTATTTCATTTAAAAAGAAATTATCACATCTACCACTCACAAAATGTCATTTGTATAAGCTGGATATAGTTGTTATAGTTGCTCTGTTGATAAGAAATTGATAATTCAATATGCCCTCCCTGTTGACTTTCAAGTCTCACAATCACTCTTTTAGCACACAAACATACAAAGAAGTAGTGGATTCTGACAATGTAGATTACAAAACAGACTAGTTTTCTTCTCTTTTATATAAAAATGTCAACTTCCTGTTGAATTATTATTTGAATTGCCAGACTGGATCCACTGATCCAGAGCTTCAATAAATTAGTAAACAAGAAAATTCAACAGGGAAATGACATTTTTATTTTGAAGAAATAATTAGCAGTCTGGTTTTGAAATGCAATTCATTGTCAGAATCCCCTTCATTTGCATTTGTTTGTGTGCTAAAAGAGTGACTTTGAGAACTGTTTCACCTTGCAATGTTAGTCAGTGGGGACTGGGAGGCAATATATAATTATCAACGGAGCGGCACGCCTATACACAACTCCAAATATTATTTGGAGTTGTGTCATAACAAGGTAACTAACTACACAAGCCAAAGATGTCATCTTGTGTGTCATCTTGCAATAGGAGGACACTGATGTGCAGAACGTTACCTTCTTGTCCATCTTCAGCCAAGCGACGGTATCCTTGACGTCATACTGGAGGCCAAAGAACCACGTCTCCCTGAGTCCCAGGGTCCGGCACACCAAATCAAAGAGGTCTTTTCCCTTCCATTTAACCTGAAACACATGCAAACGGAGGCTAGACAGGCAAGACCAAGAAGTGACAGAACTGAATAGGTTACCGCCAAGCCGATACAGAGCACTAAATGCTTTATGTAGCAAATGAATAATATTACAAAATATTCAATTTTCTTTGTGAATACATTTGTATTTTGACCAATCTGTATTAACACAACTGCTGTGGTTTTAGGCGGTCTCCTTGCTCTTCTAATGATACATGTATTTCCTCCTGTGGTCAGGTAGGACCACTTGTTGACAAGAGGAATTGCATGAAGGTCAGAGCAATTTATCCTCTGCCCAAAGTCCCAATCTGGCTTTCTATTATAGCTCAACAATAGAAATGTTGGCACCTGGAACCAGGTTTGAATCCTGATAGGACAGAAATGTTACAGAGTGCAGCTTTAGACAGACTCTTGCACACACATCAGGCTTGCTTTCTGGCCATCATTGTGTAGATGGGCCTGTGCTAGGAAGGAAGCCACCTCAATTTAGACCCCCCTAAAGGAACCGCTGGAAGTTCCTGGAATCCACTTTGAGAACCACTGCTCTACCCAATAACAATCCAGTGGATCCAGTTTATGACCGTACATTCAGGCTGCCGAGGCGAGAACTAAGAAGAAACGCAGCAAGAGGAAGTGAAAACACTGAAAAGCCAAATGTAAGGAATCAATATCCACTTTCAAATCAGCTCACGGTACAGAATTACGAGGACTGTGGACCAAGGTTGATATAACCCCACATGTGTAGCTAAATGAGAATGATCTAAGACTAGGTGGTCAGAGCCCAATAATTGCTATTTACAAAACACATAATTGATAAGATTATCATCCCAGCACAGAAAATAGAAAGTGCAAACCTGCAATTGACATTCTACAGTCCTGTGTAATTACCATCTGCCATCCTTTGTGGGGTTCCTCCCCTTTAAATACAGGGATGGCCTTTTATGCCTTATTTTTGCAATGGCACGTCATCAAACACATTGTTATTGAAACCGTTGACATTGAAAGGAGGATGGAAAATGCATGGACAATAATAAGATAATAACAACCCATTGTCCATACCAGGTGTTTAATTAAAATTGTGGGTGCATACAAATAACAATATGAGGCCTGTAGTAGCTGATTAGGCTGACCTTGATTCAAATGTGAATGACTCCATTTCTGTATAAGAAAAGGATCAACGATATTAAAATAAAACCCGAAATGCCCTCAGATAATCTGGTCTTTGTTGTAGACAACATTTCACATTTTCAATGTGCACTAATAGTTACTTGCTGCCACCTTGTGTCAGAAAGGTGAAGTCCCTGTGATACCAACTCATGTACATTTGTAAACTGTCTGAGTTAAAGACTTGTAAGGGTCCATTTGGAATACAGGCCCCAGGGTGTCAAGGAACCCACTTTCAGAACCAACGCCCAACTCCGAAATGAATAGGAATGATCATGCAGAAAGTTTGTGAATATAGTACACATAATCAATGTGTCATTATATAGACCAGTGGTTCTCAAACTTTTTCATGACAAGGACCCCCCAAAAAAAGATAAGCCAGGTACCCCATAAGAGAAGATTTTCTTTTTTTTTCAAGCTGGTTACACACTGCTGCGTTTTTCGTTGCGAAATGCGTTTTTCAGGGCAAGGAGAGAGAGAGAGAGAGATAGAGAGAGCAAGGGACCGAGTGGTGCGCGAAACGGGCGGCAGTGTGCAAACGTGACTGACATAACGTGAGGTTGATTCTTTTATTTGCGTGCTCCGAAATTCACTCCGATATTCGGCCCGAAAAACGCAGCAGTGTGCAACCACCTAGTGCTCTAGCTGTGATTCCCAACAATTCAAGGACCCTCAGTTTGATATGCATTAGGCTATGATGGACCCCAATTTAATGGAAAGTCTAGCTATGGGACCTCACTTTATATTGATTGATTGAAGAATTTAATAGAAATTTGCAATAGGAAAAAGTAGTATCATGACAGTACAAGTCACTGGTACAAGGTCAACTAAAAGGAGATCCTAGTAAGCTTTTCGGCTTATTTACAAAGGAAACACTTTATCTATCTAGACGGATACGGATTGTAAAATCAATGTAACTTAACTCTGACAACTCTCACAAATGGAACTAAATTAATGGACCCGTCCATTTGTATACTCAGAGTTACAGACCCATATGGGCTCCATTTGGTCCTTACTACCATTTAGCTGGGGACCCCCTGGAACTCTCTCTAGGACTAGACAAGTTAGAGCTTCCTGTCATTAAGAGAAGACACTGACTGCTGCCTGGGGCACACTACACACTTGTGATGTCACCCTATCCTCAGTAGGTCAGTGCCATAGATGCATTATTCATACTCAGGTTGTAACCATTATAAATAAATAGGCCAACACACACCTCGCAGCTGAACTCCATGTCTGATTCCATCGTGTTGATCCTGACACTGAAGTTCCTGGCTTGTTTTCTTCTCAGCGAGTTGAGCCCAAGTTTGGCTGCTAAGGAACTTGCCATCACAAATGAGTCCCAACTGTGTGTTAAGTCTACTGGAGCAGTGTGTTCAGTATTCACACAGTGTAGTGGTTTACGAAGAGCCGAAGAGGGTCAAGGCATCGTTCTTTCTGTCTTCTGTTGTAGATAAATGTCCTTATGATGGTGTCCTGTAATGATCACAGTTGTGCAGTGCATGTGTTTACTCCAGGTATACTCCAGGATTAGCCCGTTCTTAAACTTTGAACATGGTCCACAATTCCCACGTTCTGGTAAACATTAAGCTTTTCCTCTTACAATTTCAGGCTTTATCATTGTTCCGTTCATGTTGGGAATGAATGCCACAACAAGCCACCATCCATGAAAACATTTGTAAAGTAAACTTCACTTACTTTACAGCTAATACATTGCTAACGTTAGCCTACATAATTGCTGTCACGTTGAGTACACGCTTCGGTCGTGTATTTAAAGTCACTAAAACGTGGTGTCCGTTGATGTTTTTTGGATGGCGTTCTTTGCACATATATTATAAATGCGATAAATACTGTTTTTAAAGAGATGAAGAACAGACTGTGCCAGCCCAGCACTGTGCTAATGCTCTGCTGCTAGCTGACTGACTCCTGCTGCTGGCTGCTACCTGATGATGCTGCGTTCAGGGACGCGTGATTATGGATCCAACTGGGAAAGATGGATGGAAACGGCAAAGAGCGCTCGTTTTCAGTTATTGTCCACGACATTGCAAGCGGCGCGAAGGCCAGCGGACCTTGGTCCTGCTCTTCGCCCCCGAGCGCCGCAGGCGCGAGTGGCCGCGAAGAGCGGGCCAGGGCCGCGCGGCCGGCGGAGCGCCGCGCGAGTTACGAAGCCGTGGTGAATGCAATCGTTATATTTATGCGCACGATAAACGCCATGATAATTGGGTTTTGGTGCACCTCGCGCGGTCCAAGTGACTACAACGGAGCGCTCCCTGCGTCCGGTTCAGCCAATCACAAGCTTCAAAAATGAGTCCGGGGCGTGGTTATCCATCTTTCCCAGTTGGATCCATAATCACGCTTCAGGGACACTCGGAAGTCTTGGTGTCGCTGCTGGCAAATGCCAACAGCTATTCAGCAGTGGTGTAAAGTAACCGAGTAGCCTACATTTACTTAAGTACTGTACTTACTCCTGGCTGCACTACATCTCGGATCCAAATTTTACTCCAATGATTGGAAAACGTAGCTACTAGTTAGTTACCAGTAATAAAACATAGTCTACATTAATCGAAATTTAGCCCTATTTTATAAATTATACCTATTTGAAAATAGCCGACCTACAAGCTCACAACGAAGAGTTTTGAGCTTGTAGATCTGCTTTGTACTTTTGGTACTTTAAGTAGGCCTATATTGTTTTACTCAAGTACATTTCAAATTCCAAACTTTAACGTAAGAGTATTTCTACATTGCAGTATTGATACGTCTACTTCAGTAAACACATGTGAGTACTTTTCCACCACTGCTATTCAGTGCATCATATCGTTCTTTTTAAGCGCCGACGCCTTACCAAAAAGAATGGAGATGGATCATGGAGTATAAAATGAACTGGCACGTGGGCTAGAAAGTCTTATGAGAAGCCGTTTGAGCCGAAATTGCATAGTCAACTCGCACATACATGTATACTTCACTTGCACATACATACATAATGGTCTTTCACTTGCACATACATACATACTTCACTTGCATGTACATACATACTTCACTTGCACATACATACATATCGGTACTTCATTTGCACATACATACATAGGCCTACTTCACTTGCACATACATACATACTTCATTCGCACATACATACGTGGGTCAGTGACGTGACGCCCCAAAAAACATGTTTTTTAAAAAACTTTAAATAGCAGGCATAAAAATTATTTACTTTTGTTCTACTCACTCTCAACTTTATGGAAACACATTTTGTTTTTAGATATTTTATTGGAATCAGACTTTATTGAGCAGTTTGTTGTACTTGTGCCTAAAACCGTCATCTGGTGTGACATGACAATAATTGTTCATAAAATGAAAATGGAGTACACCTTTCTTAAGTTACTCACTTTATCAAAGTCCTTTATCATAACTAACCTGTGATCCACTATAGTTTTGTGAAAATTAATTGAATCTGTATATTTTTTTCATAATCAACACTCTGTGTGAGGCCCATGTTGTCGATCTTTCAACATATTTTAATTTTATTCTGACAAAAACTTTCTTTAAAATTACACAAATATTTGTGACTCTTCCTGATACTATTTTCTATGTAAACCATACACATTTTTTCGGTTTCATCATTAATAAAGGTATGATTTCTCACTATTTGGAATGTCACACCAGATGACTTAGTGTCACACCAGATGACCATATCTTCATGTGTCAAAGCAAACTGTGTTTTAACCTACCTATTAGTGAGTACTGAACTTTACTGATTGATTAAACAATTACCCAGGAAAAACAGCAACAGTAAAATTGCTTTAACATTAAATAACATGGCCTTAATATTTCTGAACAGGATAGTATTGTTGGGCCTTAACATAGGATAACAAAGAATTGTAGTAGTAGATGGATGATGAGGATGTGCACAGGAATGCTACGCACACCTAAGTCTTCTGCCGGCCCACGGCAGAAGGATCTTAAAGAGACAATAAGGTGCATAGCCACACTGGGAGCCAAGGCAACATTTTATTAACACAAATTATTGGAAACAACTCAGCATTCAGGTGTATTACTTTTTTCCGAAGTCTCCTGAACTTGAACACAGCATTTTGAGTTGAACAAATTTATTTACGAATCATGTCGTTACACCACATCTCCACTAGCTAAAGAGTGCTGGGTTGTGCAACTCCGAAAATAGCTGATCTACAAGCTCTCGCAGCACAATGCGTTGAGAGCTTGTAGATCAGCTATTTTCGCTATGTTTGTCTCGGGTCCTACCTTACCTCATTGTCCAGTCCAGTGAGTGAAAGTACAAAAGTATTAGATTAGATTAGAATAGACATTTAGACTGCATTGTACATCAGCCAGTCACATTTGGTGAGGGTATAGACATTTAGACTGTATTGTACATCAGCCAGTCACATTTGGTGAGGCTAGCAAACCGTTTGCCCTGTTGCGGTTCTGCTATGCCACAGACAACTTCCTGCTCTTTGTAGAAAATGCAGTCTTGCCCCTTTGGCCAGACAAAACCATTTTTCATTTTTCCAAGTTGATTCATGCAGTTTATCTCTAGCCCCTCCTTATTAATGGTAACAATCTGCCCCACATATGGCTTTCCCTCATATTTGATTATGACAAACTGTCCTTGTGTGTATTCATCTGAGGAGGTGTCTGAATCCTCAGCTTGGGCCTCTCCAATAGATGCACTTGTGTCCAGCACCTGAGTAGAAGACCTTCAGGAGGAGACATTTAAATGTAATTTATTTGTCAGGTAGATTGTTTTTAGTAGTAAAATGTAATTACTAGCAAGTCCTCAAGTTTGCCAAGTATGTTATACTCACTGAAAAGTGTTACCACAATATAAGGTTTAGGTTTCTGTGAAGGGGTTTCTGCTCTGTCTGATGAATTTGCTGTATCACCGAATGAAGCTAAATTAAATTATGTAAAAATGTTTAAAACGTTGTTTTAAACATGTTAAAATGTTTTAAATGGACAAAAGAAACATGGGACTTGTTATTTATTGTTATGTCTGTAGGAAAATACAGTATATATCATCTGGTGTGACAATCAAGTCATCTGGCGTGACAAGCAGATATGTCACACCAGATGACGAGGTGTCACACCAGATGACGTTTTCTGCATTTAGGACTACCTTGAGGCTACCAGGTACACATTAGCATGCTAACAACATGCTAGCTATAACAAAACAACCTAGATTTACATGTAATTATGACCAAAGTTTCAAATAACTTTTGCTTTATTAATGAAAAAGGTGTCACACCAGATGACATCCAGAAGTGCCACACTTGTCAAAGTTTCAACAAGATGGCATTTCATGAAAATGTTAAAATCATAACTCACCTCAGACACCTGTCTTGCAGTTGTGCTGGGAGTGCTGAATAGCCTTACAGAAGAAGGACCTCTCTAGCCCAGTAGGTGTCCAAATTATTGCCTGTTTAATTTTTCCAAACTAGTGTCACACCAGATGATTTTGGTTTGGGGGACAAAATCTTTTTGATCAGAAATGACTGAAAACATTATGCTTGGACTTTGAAAAGATATAGGCTCACAAATAGACATTCTTTTTTGCCTAAATTCATTTTTAAATGAATTTTAGCAATTCTTTTTCTTAGTTTTATTCAAGTTCCCACTTTGAGAAACAAGGTCGGGACAGTCACACCAGATGACATTTACCATGTTTGGTTGAAGATTCTGAAGAAATGAGGAATGAAATGTTTTAATCTTGAGTAAGTTCACATAAAGCTTAATGTCCTGCACAATATTCAGAAGGTTTTTGACAAATATATTTTTTATTTATACATGTTTGACACCGAGGACAGCGAAAACACTACGTCACGTCACCCACCCACATACTTCACTTGCACATACATACATACTTCATTCGCACATACATACATACTTCATTCGCACATACATACATACTTCATTCGCACATACATACATACTTCACTCGCACATATATATACTTCACTCGCACATACATACATACTTCATTCGCACATACATACATACTTCATTCGCACATACATACATACTTCATTCGCACATACATACATACTTCACTCGCACATACATACTTCACTTGCACATGCATACATACTTTATTCGCACATACATACATACTTCATTCGCACATACATACATACTTCACTTGCACATACATACATACTTCACTTGCACATGCATACTTCACTTGCACATACATACATACATACTTTACTTGTGCATATATAGTGTTGAAAATGTATATATGTGCATGTTGAGTTTGTTTAAATGTGCGCAAAAGTATGTATGTATGTGTGCAAAAGTATGTATATATGTGTGTGCAAAAGTATGTATGTGTGTGTGCCTGAGTATGTATAACAGGAAGGCACTTGATATATCCGGAAGGACCCTATAGTTAGATTTCAAATTAAAAGCTTTTTGGAAAAGCAGTACGGACCCGCATCACCAACACGGACCCAAAAGTCGTTTGTGGAGGGGAGATTCAACGTCGTTCGCGATAGACCCACGCAGACGAAGGCTCCAATAACGTTTCCGATTTTAGGATTAATGTGTTTTGGTTGAAACCAAGGCTTGGATCTCTTATTTCCCACTGCCTGGCTGTCCGCTGTCTGCCAGCCAGACATGCAGTGGCAGAGATGAGGGGGAGGGAGACACAGAGAGGAGCACGTCAGCAGACAGAGGTAGGCCTACTGTAAGTGTATATTGATAAAGAAAAGTCACTAAACACGTTTAACAATGTGTGTACTGTCCGATTTTTTTTTAGATATTTTATTGTTGATAAGATAAGAATTATGATACATAATTCTATGTTTGTGTATGAGGCTCATATGACCATATAATATATATAATATGAACTGAACTTACAGTATAGAGACCACATTTTGGTCGGATACTGTAGGTTCAGGCTAAAGATTACAGGTCATAGTAACTTTGGTTGCCCTGGCTACGAAATCATGATATACTGTATCTCACTGTGGAAAATTACCAACACTACGTGTCCCTTTCTTCCTGTTACTTCCTTGTTATGATCTGGGAACAAATGAATAAGTCCCACGATCTTATACTGTCATAACTGTACTCTTTATATACATGTTAAACTTCCATTTGGGGAGAGAGATTTAGAAAGCTGCCACCCGGATGGTATGCTCACTGTCTGTCTTCCTTGTCTGCTCTCTTAAAATACAGCAATCTAAAAGATATAGTCCTTTGGTCTCTTTGTCTTATTTTAACTATGGATTTATAGATCCATATTTATCTTTAATAATTTATCTAATAATAATGGTCCATCGAGCGAGGATACTGTTTGGAACATTGGCCGACTGAGGGAAAGATAAGTGTTCAGGCTGTGCCATTTTAAGGTTCACTTTCTCTCCCCCGGTGGAACAATGTTGCAACACGTATCTGAAATCAGCTACCAGGAAAATCTCTACATTGCTGTATTTTCAGACAAAGGTTTTTATTGGACAACAGTGTTATCTGAGTTTTGGATTAATGTGGAACCTGCGTGGACATCCGGGAGCAGCGGACCGTGTTGGACCGTCGGACACAAGAGGTTGGATACTCCCCCGGTCCTTGGCTGCACCTGGATCTCTACGCCTGGCAAATTCCTAAGATGATTAAGATAAGTACATATTTACTTAGTCCCCGTAACGTGTCGTGTCTTTGAATTTTGAATTAACGATGTTAATGTAATGATAATTGATATGATTTGTGAAATATGTTCTCCCTCCGTCGGAGGAATGTTTTGGTTTGACACGCGTCGTAAATTAATCCTTATCTACTAGATATAGAATGGTCGTAAAACTCTTTGTTTCATCTTTGTTTCAGGGTGTATGTACAACACCTTTAATCTATTTTTAACTATCTCTGGTTCGTGCTCTCGCTCTCTCATTGTGATGAGGAGGAAGAGACAATACTGATTTTCAGACTTTAACTTTTTTCGGTACAGTCGTTTTTGTCCACAAGTTGTTGTTTAACTTGTTGTTTTGTCAGTTTGTTTGGACCCTATGAATGGTCATTATTTGTTTGGCTTATAACCCAGGGCAAGTACTTCTAGTCGGCCTGAATTTAACGAGTACTTCTAGTCAGTTGTGGTTATAGCTTTTTATGTCTGGACCCTATGAAGGGTCAGTATTTGTCAGTTTGTTACTGTTATGTTCACTGTACCGATAATACTGTGTTTATTTAGGTCTCTCACTTTCATGGCTTGGCCCAGCCATTGGAAATTGAGAAACAATATTTTATCTTTAAGACTATATGTTATGGACCAGTTCTGTTTTCTGTAATATTAAGTACTTTTAAGAAGTTTTAAAATATCTTTGAGAAATTAAAGTTAAGATTTAAGATTAAGAATAACTAACTCAAATTATTGATGTCTAAATTAATTTAAACTATTGTAACGTTAAGTTTTAAACCTGACCAGAGGCTTCTGGCTGTGTCCGAGTATAAATTGTCATTTATTTGATGACTTTTCTGTGAGAATGAATTTACTGTATGTGTGTGCGCGTGCGTGCGTGCACGTGTGTGTGTGTGTCACTCCCTCTCCCCCACTCTTGTGTGACTGTGTGTGACTGTGTGCATCTGCCAAGGTCAGATTGTTTTTGTGTCTGATATCATGTTTTGGGAACATGTGTGAGAGTGTTTTGACCTCCTCTCTTCCATTTTCATCAACATTTCATTGTTTTCTGTTCTCTTACTGTTAAAAACTTCATTACCCATAAATCTCTTGTTTTGGAATGTCATGTCCCCTGGTTACCATAACAACCTTTAGACCCCATTGTTGAGAAGGACACAAGGTCGCTTCTCGCCCTTCAGGCGTATTACTTATCACTGACACTCTGCAGCTCTCCCCGTCCTCACTGCTACTGTACTGTATACTGTAGTGTATGATTCAAAGCTCTTTTCATTGATTTAAATTATTTAAATTATTTTATTTAACTTCTATGTCACATCTATATTGATGTGCCAAAACGGGGGAGTGTTTAAGGATTAATTTTGATTTAATTTTGATTTGTTTTTGATTAATTTAATTTGGTTTTTCATTGATTTAAGATTTATTTGAAACTTAATTTGAAATATTTCTGTTTACATGGGCTGAGGCGGAGATGGAGAGGAATGCAGAGTGTGGGGAAGAGAATCGGGTCACCGGAAAACCACCACGACTGAGGCGGGGTGCAGACGAACCACCACCTGGACAGGCCAGGACAGTGCATGCCAATCCACCGCAGAGGCACGAGTGATCGTGCCTGGTCGGTGAGTTTCTGTTGCACTGTTGAAGTATGCCATGTAGTAGTACAAACGCTACCTGAAGAATTAAGTTGTCTTGAACAAATAAACTGGCCAAAGGTTCTCTGCTCCGTAGGAAACACCTGAAAGAAGAGACCCAGAAGAACCCACAACAACTGCATGTCCTCCTCCCTCACGTCTCACAATGCCCCACCGTCATCATCGTCCCCATCATCATCATCATCATCATCATCATCATCATCATCATCATCATCGCCATCATCGTCACCATCGTCATCCGATCACTGGACTTAAGGACTTTTTAATTCATCTTTTATTTGTTTTCATTCTTTATTCTTTATTTGTTTATTCAATTTTAATTCTGTCTTCATTCATCTGTAAAAAACGATGAAATATTGTGTCAAGTTTCTTTAACTTTAAGGATTTATTACAGTTCCCTTAAAAAAAAAATATTACAGTCCTTTTTGAAAATTTGAATTTCTAAATATTATTAAAGTCTTCATATTATTATTATTATTATTACCCTGATAAAATGTTTAATGTGGAGGTCATATGAACCTCATACAAAAATTAAAAGGGTAAGATTGATAAGATAAGAATTATGATACATAATTCTATGTTTGTGTATGAGGCTCATATGACCATATAATATATATAATATGAACTGAACTTACAGTATAGAGACCACATTTTGGTCGGATACTGTAGGTTCAGGCTAAAGATTACAGGTCATAGTAACTTTGGTTGCCCTGGCTACGAAATCATGATATACTGTATCTCACTGTGGAAAATTACCAACACTACGTGTCCCTTTCTTCCTGTTACTTCCTTGTTATGATCTGGGAACAAATGAATAAGTCCCACGATCTTATACTGTCATAACTGTACTCTTTATATACATGTTAAACTTCCATTTGGGGAGAGAGATTTAGAAAGCTGCCGCTAGGATGGTATGCTCACTGTCTGTCTTCCTTGTCTGCTCTCTTAAAATACAGCAATCTAAGATATAGTCCTTTGGTCTCTTTGTCTTATTTTAATTATGGATTTATAGATCCATACTTGTTTAACATTAATATTAATTTACATTTCAATTGTGTCATCTATAGTCCATTAAGGGCCATGCTAACACATTAGCGCCGTTAGCATCGCCTATTTACAGCGCCGATTTGGGCTGTGTTTTGAATGCATTGAACACTTTCCTGGCATGGCAAAGCTAACATTCTGATGGTTAATTGTCTTGGTTAGTTGGTGAAGATAGTGGATCACTTTTTATATTGATCTGGGATTTGATACTGGGCTGACTAGACACTGATTTGTTGAAAATAGCAGATCCTCAAGCTTCTACATCTGGTATTTTAAAATAGCTGAGGCATAGTGCCTAGCTGATGTTCATGCTGTTATAAATACAAATACAAAATCGGAGGACCCCTGGGGGTCCCCAGACCCCAATCTGATTGAAAATACCAGATCCACAAGCTTGTATTTTAAATAGTTGAGGGATACAGGGTAACTGTTCATGCTATCTTAAAAATACAAAACAAAAATCGGTGTTCCCAGACCCCAGTCTGAGTGAATAGCTGATCAACAAGCTTGTAGATAAGATATGACCTGTATAGGTCAATCACTGAAGTTGGTGCTTTGACTGATTCCATACAAGTAATGTATTTATGCATAAAACCTTAATGCACTTATCGTGATCTCTGTTTTCAAATAGTTAAAGGAGTAGTTCACCACTTTTCAACCTGTCTTCATATAATAGGTCCTCACTAATGTTCATGATAAAATAGCAATTTTTTTTCTATTCAGTCTGGGTCTCATATAATAGGAGAGCTGTCAAATCCTTCCTACCGGTGACATCATCGTTTGACAAAAATAAATATATATATATATTTTTGAAAAAATAAATAGATTTTTATTATCACGAGAACAATGGCTTCCACTTTAACATTGCAACTTTTTCAGGAATAGAAAGCCTGCAGTTTCTATTAGCTTGCATTTCCCATTGATGATGTGTGTGGGTCCTTTGAGACCCAAACTGAGTAGAAAAAAATTGTGATATTTTATCATGAACATTAGTGAGGACCTATTATATGAAGATAGGTTGAAAAGTGGTGGAGTGCCCCTTTAAATAGGGTGAGAGTTATTCTTTTGACATATCTATATTAACATTTCACTAGACATGGTGACAAATAAGCAAAACAAAGCAGCGACCGTAAGTGGTACTACTGTAACATTGTTATGGTACAGAGTTCAACTCTCTGGATTGCTTAAAGGAGTGGTGACACCGGCCGAAATTTAACATTATGGTACAGTAGGTCACGTGGTCATTGTACCTGATTATAACTGCACCTGTACCTGAGTATGACATTAATGATAATTGTAATAGGATCCTTGAGGGCACCTTGAGTCCCCCCCCCAATGATGTGCTTCAAAAGTACGTGAGTGAGTGATGCTGTGTGAAGTAATGCTCTGATATTTTGTTCTCGACTCATAGGTATGTGATTTGGGTGCGGAAGCAGCCAGAGATGTCTATACGTGCTCGCCCGCGACCAGGAGAACAGGGAGGCACCACAGGCAGGCTGAGCATCGCAGAGGAGCTGAACAACATCCTAGAGGCGTGGAACCAGAGGCGTGGAACCAGGTGGAAGAGCATGACAAGCATCCACAGAAATGTAACCACTGGGGTAACATGCTGTACTGTTGCACCAAAAGGGACGACCCTACCGAATCTGCACAAACACTGTTCAGGGGAATGCGATGCATAACCACATCAGGGGCCACATGTAATTGCCAGGGGCCAGAGGAGCCTTAGCTCCAATTTACAACAAACTTGGTACAAACAATGTTCAATGTACAATAGTCACCCACCAAACATAAATATGGGGGCACTACAGTAGTGTGTTTGAGAACCACTGCTATACATTATATTGTGCTGATCAGAGTTATGACCGTAAGTGTTTGACACTGCTGTAACACCTCTGATCAGCACAATATAATGTATAGCAGTGGTTCTCAAACTTTTTCATGTCAAGGACCCCCACATTGACAGTTATTAGCCCAGCAGAACACAATTTGAAAAGATATGCCAAGGCAAGGACCACCAATAGAGAACGGTTTTACAGCTCTAGCAGTGATTCTAAACCAATTTAATTTCAGACCCCCAATTTGACATGCATTAGGCTACAGACCCCCATTTCATTGTATTTATATCTCTGAGCCACCAATTGATATTGTACAATCAATGTTGATGTTGATTTAACTCTGAAAGTTTACAAATGGAGCCAAATGGACCCTAATGGGTCCATTTGGTTCCATTTGTACACTCAGAGTTAGATAAACATAATCGTCTATTTAGTTCAATACTATCATTCACCTGGGGACCACAGGAACTCCCTCAAGGAGTACCAGGGAGTCCCCAGGGCCCACTTTGAGAAGTAATGATGTATAGAGCCCTATCTGAATGTACACTTATTGCATGTTTTATTATTTAAATTAAAGAAAAAGTGAAAATACACAATCTACATGTACAGGATATTCTGACATCTACAGGATGTTTTTTTTTCTTTCTTCTATTTTATAATATAGTGTGGTGGTTCGTTCGGACACCGCCCGCCAGGTAGGCCCTGCATGTCAAAGAAGCACACCCTGGATGGGAGAGCGAGCCCTAGCAGACCAACACACTGTGTGGGCCAAGTGATTGACGGGCGTTACCTGCCGGCCCACACGCTTCATCAGGCACAAGCGTATGCACCTGTGGGCCCCACCCAACACAGGGGTGCATAAGTACTGAGCTCGCTCTCCCCTTCAGTCTGTGCTGGGAGTCTCTGACAAGCTGATCATGGGCAGACAGGCGGTAAGAGCCACCATATTTCCCTCTCCACCGCATGTTACTGTGTAAAGTGCATTATAGTAATGTTCCTTCTACTCATTACTTCTAGGCATGGACTGGGAGCGGACTGACACTGAGGAGTGTGTACCTGGATCAATGAGGAGCGCAAACCTGACTCACTGTGGAGTGTGTACCTATCACTGGAGAGTGTGTACTCGGCGAGCTGAGGAGAAGGACCTGGAAAAGGAGACCACAGCCTTACCTTCCGGACCCCCAGCGAGCCACCCCTATTCCTATTTTGTTGAGTATATCTCACTTCCCTTAAAACCTTACTAGTATCCGGAAATTCTCTGGCCCCAGGCCCATTATACCCCGTGTTCATTTTATTTAGAAGATAGAGAATTAGACGGATTTGTGTAAGAGCGGGCACCTACTCACCTATTACCTGTCACCTGTGGAAAAGAACTATACTCACCTATTACCTGTCACCTGTGGAAAAGAACTATACTCACCTATTACCTATGGGAAAGAAATACTTTACCTGTCACCTGTAGAGAGGAACTATACTCACCTAGCGCCGGTGGGGAAGAGAGACTATACAATGGAATTATACTCGCCTGTTTCCTGTGGAGGGAAACCCCTTTAAAGTAACTCTTACCTACCCCCCTGGCCGCCCCACGAAGAGGAGAAACGACAGCCCCGTCCCGGGAAAACCTTGTGTTGATTTATTAAAAGACAATTTCAGTTATTCACATTTATGTTGTTCATTCATGCTACGTTGCATTACAATGCTGTTGTAAAATAAGAACTGTTCAATAAATGCCCGAGTTGGCAACACGGTCTTTGCTCTCTTGTGCCTTGGTTTGGGTTCAGTCTCCACACATGGTGTGCAGAATACGGGTACTGAACCTCACCTAGACGCAATATGACAACCACACCGGCCCTAGACGCTCTGTTACAGAGCCAGGCCGAATTACAGCAAGCGGTGACTAAATTAATAGAGAAAATCCAAATTGACCAAAACGTTAATCCCACACGTTCGCCTGGAGAAGTGTTAACGAAACTGTCCCCCGATGATGATATTGAAGCCTTCCTGGAGGTGTTCGAGCGCACCGCTGCCCGGGAACGATGGCCCGTCCCCGACTGGGGCAGCATCATCGCTCCTTTCCTCTCAGGAGAAGCCCAACGTGTGTGCCGTGACCTACCCCTGGCAGAGGCCCGTGAATATAGGCGCCTGAAAGCGGCTATCTTGGCTAGTCAAGGTTATAGTATGCCGGCCCGAGCCCAGCGCTTCCATGGGTGGAACATGCAAGCGGCGCTGCCGCCTCGGCCCCAAATAGCCGCTCTCCTCCGCCTAACTCATGGGTGGCTGACTACGGCCGGTGACCCGCCACTGATTGAGAGAATTGTCATAGACAAATGTATACGTTCCCTGCCGCCTGATGCCCGCCGCTATGCCTCACAGGTGAGCCCAAATTCCGTGGAGGCCCTGGTTGCGCTCCTGGAAAATCACCAAGTGAGTACAGAGATGATGAGAAGCACAAAGTCAGAGATTCCCAGAGGGACGGGGGAGGCACGTTACAACCGGGACCGCTCGCGGCCTCCGGCTACTCCCCTGTCGCCTACTACTACGAGACGAGCCGCCACAGAGCGGACTGCCCGAAGCCAACCGCAGACATCACGCCGGTGCTACGTCTGCGGGAAAGCGGATCATATCGCATGGTCCTGCCCGGACCGAGACCGGGACGTATCCATGCCATCCGCCACCGCCGCCTCCGACGGCCGACGCCCCTGCCTTCACTCCGGGAGCCAGCGGCGGCGCCACTCCAACCTGCCGGTGAGAATTGACGGAGTGGACACCCAGGCTCTTCTCGACTCGGGGAGCGTCGTCACGCTGGTACACGCTGAGCATGCCGGGCGTCCCACCTCCAGCCGTATGCCGGTCAGCTGTGTGCATGGGGATGTGCGCTCCTACCCAACGACGCTGATACGCGTCCAATCCACCAAAGGAGATGTCGAAGTGGAAGCTGGAATTGTACCTAACCTACCGGTCCCACTGCTCATCGGCACGGACTGTGTGCTGTTTGAGAGACATTGGAACCCGGGGGGCAGAGGACCGCCGCGGCCGCGGCGAAGAAGAAAGATCCGGCCGGGCCCCCGTTGGAGGAACTCATTGCCCGCGTGCCCGGTCTTCCGCCCCGACTCAGAGGGACCAGAGAGCGAACCCTCTCCACACGAGGAGCTGCAGGGAGATGCACCCGAGGCGGAGGAAGCGCCGCGGGGCACCTCGTCAGAAGAGCCAGAGCCGGTGGCGTGGCCTGACTTCCCCGAAGAGGAGGATGAGAGCTCTCCGCTCAGAGGGGACTTCGCCACACAACAGTGGAACGATCCGAACCTGGAAAATGCTCGGAGGAACGTCAGCGCGATTGATGGGAAACTATGTGAAGGGGTGAGTGAATTAATTTCCCCCTATTTCTTTGTGCGGAGGGATTTACTGTATAGAGGGTGGCGGAACAACACTGGGGACGTGATAGAACAGCTGCTCGTGCCAAAAGAATATGTCACCAGAGTATTGTATTTGGCCCACACGCACCAGCTGGGCGTGAAGAAAACCACCGATCGCATCAATGCACGGTTTTATTGGCCAGGCATAAAACGAGCAGTAGAGGACTTCTGCAAAGGCTGCGGTGTATGCCAGCTCACCGCACCCCGTCCTTTCCAACGTAACCCTCTCATACCTATGCCTATCATTTCCACCCCATTCAGCCGCATTGGTATGGATATAGTCGGCCCCCTCCCCAAATCGGCTCGGGGACACAAATATATATTGGTAATACTAGACTATGCAACTCGGTACCCCGAGGCAATACCCCTGAGAGCCGCTACAGCCAGAGCAGTGGCGCACGAGCTCTTCATGCTATTCAGCCGGGTCGGAATAGCCGATGCCATTTTATCGGATCAAGGCACATGTTTCATGTCTCGCGTCATCACCGAACTCTATAAATGGCTTAAAATAGATAAAATAAAGACCTCTATCTTTCACCCGCAATCGGACGGATTAGTGGAACGCTTTAATAAAAGTTTAAAGCAGATGTTAAAAAAGTTGATAGATATAGATGGCAAAGATTGGGATCGCTTGATTCCGCTGGTGTTGTTCGCCATACGGGAGGTGCCTCAAGCGTCTACGGGGTACTCCCCGTTTGAATTGCTATATGGACGGCAGCCACGGGGGCTGTTGGATATAGCAAAGGAAACATGGGAAAGCCAACCTTCCCCACATCGTTCTGTCATTGACCATGTTGAACAATTACAGGAGAGAGCCAAGAAGATCTGGCCGCTCGTTCGTGAACACATGGAACAAGCGCAGCGCGCCCAGTGCAGGGTGTACAACCGAGGCGCCACGCTGCGGAGCTTTGAGGTGGGCGAAAAAGTGCTGGTGCTCATTCCCACGAGCGAATGTAAATTTCTCGCAAAATGGCAAGGGCCATACGAAATTATGGAGAAACTGGGCCCGGTCAACTACCGCGTGCGCCAAATAGGGCGGCGGAAAACTATGCAAATTTACCATATTAATCTGCTGAAAAAGTGGCACGTTGTGCCTCCTGTCGCTCTCCCGGCCCTACTAACCACTCTCTCCTCTCAGAACCCGCCTCCAGTCCCTATTGGAGAGGAACTGTCCCCAGCTCAGGCGCAAGATATACGTGAGCTTCTGAGCAGGAATGCGGACCGGTTCTCAGAACTGCCGGGCCGTACCCACGCTATTGCGCACGACATCCAAACAACCCCGGGGAAAATAGTGAGACAACGTCCGTACCGTATCCCAGAGGCCCGGCGAGGAGCTGTAAAAGAGGAGGTAACAAATATGCTACAACTGGGAATTATCGAGGAGTCACACAGTGCCTGGTCGAGTCCCATTGTGCTGGTCCCCAAGCCGGACGGCACAATCCGGTTCTGCAATGATTTCCGTAAATTAAATGAGATTTCAAATTTTGATGCTTACCCCATGCCCCGGGTAGATGAATTAATCGAGCGGCTGGGCCCCGCTCGATTTGTAAGCACCCTCGATTTGACAAAAGGCTATTGGCAAGTGCCCCTTACAAAAGAAACCAAAGAGAAAACAGCCTTCTCTACCCCTGAAGGGCTGTTCCAATATACTGTCTTACCGTTCGGGGTACACGGTGCCCCCGCAACATTTCAGAGACTCATGGACCGAGTATTAAGGCCCCATCATCTCTATGCCGCCGCATATTTAGATGACATTGTGATCCACAGCAGCACCTGGGAGAATCACCTCCATCACATCGAAGCAGTCCTGGGAGCTCTCCGACGAGCGGGTCTGACCGCCAACGCCAAGAAGTGCCGAATAGGTCTGTATGAGGCCGAATATTTGGGTTTCACTATTGGGCGCGGGTGCGTAAAACCCCAATTACGCAAAGTGGAGCGTATACGCGAATGGCCCAAACCCGTCAGCAAGAAGCAGTTAAAGTCATTCTTGGGAATCATGTCCTACTATAACAAGTTCATAAATAACTATGCTACCCTTGCAGCTCCCTTGTACGAGATGACCCGACAAAGTCGGCCCAATATGCTGCGCTGGACAGAGGAGACCGAGGCCGTGTTCCGAGGCCTCAAACTGAAGCTCTGCGATGAGCCGGTCCTAAAAACCCCGGACTTCGGTAAGAATTTTCTACTCCACACCGACGCCTCGAACACAGGCCTCGGGGCCGTTCTCTCGCAAGTCATTGATGACGAAGAGCACCCAATAGTCTTCATTAGCAGAAAGCTCTTAAAGCATGAACTTAATTATGCAACGATAGAGAAAGAGGCTCTTGCTATTAAGTGGGCCATACACCACCTACGCTATTATTTGTGGGGAAGGTGTTTCACTCTCATAACGGACCACGCACCATTGAAATGGATGGCTAAAAGTAAGGACACTAATAAGAGAATAACACGTTGGTTTCTGGAGTTGCAGGATTACAACTTTGAGGTGGAGCATAAACCAGGGAAGGATATTCCCCATGCCGATGCCCTGTCCAGGCTCTATGAGGAAGAGCGGCAAGTTTGCGAACCAGTAGCAAACTTAAGGGGGGGGATGTGTGGTGGTTCGTTCGGACACCGCCCGCCAGGTAGGCCCTGCATGTCAAAGAAGCACACCCTGGATGGGAGAGCGAGCCCTAGCAGACCAACACACTGTGTGGGCCAAGTGATTGACGGGCGTTACCTGCCGGCCCACACGCTTCATCAGGCACAAGCGTATGCACCTGTGGGCCCCACCCAACACAGGGGTGCATAAGTACTGAGCTCGCTCTCCCCTTCAGTCTGTGCTGGGAGTCTCTGACAAGCTGATCATGGGCAGACAGGCGGTAAGAGCCACCATATTTCCCTCTCCACCGCATGTTACTGTGTAAAGTGCATTATAGTAATGTTCCTTCTACTCATTACTTCTAGGCATGGACTGGGAGCGGACTGACACTGAGGAGTGTGTACCTGGATCAATGAGGAGCGCAAACCTGACTCACTGTGGAGTGTGTACCTATCACTGGAGAGTGTGTACTCGGCGAGCTGAGGAGAAGGACCTGGAAAAGGAGACCACAGCCTTACCTTCCGGACCCCCAGCGAGCCACCCCTATTCCTATTTTGTTGAGTATATCTCACTTCCCTTAAAACCTTACTAGTATCCGGAAATTCTCTGGCCCCAGGCCCATTATACCCTGTGTTCATTTTATTTAGAAGATAGAGAATTAGACGGATTTGTGTAAGAGCGGGCACCTACTCACCTATTACCTGTCACCTGTGGAAAAGAACTATACTCACCTATTACCTGTCACCTGTGGAAAAGAACTATACTCACCTATTACCTATGGGAAAGAAATACTTTACCTGTCACCTGTAGAGAGGAACTATACTCACCTAGCGCCGGTGGGGAAGAGAGACTATACAATGGAATTATACTCGCCTGTTTCCTGTGGAGGGAAACCCCTTTAAAGTAACTCTTACCTACCCCCCTGGCCGCCCCACGAAGAGGAGAAACGACAGCCCCGTCCCGGGAAAACCTTGTGTTGATTTATTAAAAGACAATTTCAGTTATTCACATTTATGTTGTTCATTCATGCTACGTTGCATTACAATGCTGTTGTAAAATAAGAACTGTTCAATAAATGCCCGAGTTGGCAACACGGTCTTTGCTCTCTTGTGCCTTGGTTTGGGTTCAGTCTCCACAATAGATACAGATTTATTATCTATTACCTGTTGTTATTGCTCTTTTATTGGTTTGTTTTATGTTTCGTACTTGGTGATATGCCTGTATATTTGATTTGTAAATAACAAAAGGTCTATTTGTTGCTTGCGTCCATTGGAAAGCACTTTAGGGTCAACTTCTCTTGTTTTGAAATGTGCCTAATAAATATGTTTGACCTGACTTATGTAATTTATGTATTTATTTATTGATTGAATGTTTGCACATTGGGTTATAAAACCTTGGGCCCCGAATATCAATTCCACATAGTGTCTTCATTTGTGCTGTAAAATACAATCTAAGTATTCAGAGGTGGCCCCATTCTCTTCAGAATATTAAATAAAGTCATATGAGTTTTATGATATGGGTTTGAGAGAAATTACAGGAGAAAACAAACAAATAAATAAATACATATGCTGCCATCTTCCATCTCAGAATAGGCATTGGGTAGACTTACTGTACTGTTCAATTTAATGACCACTAGATTTCACCAGAGAGTTATATCCTCCCTCCCTCCCTCCTGCTTCTCCTCTCTCCTCTCCCCACCCCTCCCCTGTATGTATGTGCGAATGAAGTATGTATGTATGTGCAAATGAAGTATGTATGTATGTGCGAATGAAGAATGTATGCATGTGCAAGTGAAGTATGTATGTATGTGCGAATGAAGTATGTATGTATGTGCGAATGAAGTATGTATGTATGTGCGAATGAAGTATGTATGCATGTGCAAGTGAAGTATGTATATATGTGCAAGTGAAGTATGTATATATGTGCAAGTGAAGTATGTATGTGCGAATGAAGTATGTATGTGCGAATGAAGTATGTATGCATGTGCAAGTGAAGTATGTATGCATGTGCGAGTGAAGTATGTATGTATGTGCGAGTGAAGTATGTATGTATGTGCGAATGAAGTATGTATGTATGTGCGAGTGAAGTATGTATGTATGTGCGAATGAAGTATGTATGTATGTGCAAGTGAAGTATGTATGTATGTGCAAGTGAAGTATGTATGTATGTGCAAGTGAAGTATGTATGTATGTGCGAATGAAGTACCGATATGTATGTATGTGCAAGTGAAGTATGTATGTACATGCAAGTGAAGTATGTATGTATGTGCAAGTGAAAGACCATTATGTATGTATGTGCAAGTGAAGTATACATGTATGTGCGAGTTGACTATGCAATATTGGCCTAAAGGGCTTCTCAGTCTCCCTCGTCCAACAATACACGGATTTCTTTCTGTCAGATAACTATTAAACTAATCCCATAGATAACTCCCAGTCCCGAGTTGTTCTGAACGCAGCATCCGACCAGCCCAGCCTTTGTTTGTAGACAGTGCTTGGTTCATTCCAGACTGTAAAAAGGTTAATTCTATAGTTTGCGTGCATATCCGGTCTAGAGCGGATACGGAAACGGTCCATGTGCGTGGTAGGCGGTAAAAAGTAACACAACAGAAAAGAGCAGACACATTTGAACTGTGAAATTGAAGCTAATGAATGGGTTGTGGAGGTTAATCAGGTTAGTTACTACTAAACATAAGACACTCAAGGGACCAGTGCCCATGATGTACCTGTCAAATGTCAAAGTCATGGTCAAAAAGTACTTAAATAATGTGAGAGACACCCACAGGCATAACACCAGAGAGCGCTGCTGATCTCGTTCAACCCAGATTTGGCACAAACGGGGTTAAAACGCAAAACGCATTTTATGTATTTAAGAAATGTGGCACAAAAGTGCTATTTACTAAATACAAAGCATATCAATGAATAAACAAGCCATTTTTTTAACACAATCACAAAAATGAAATCCCACATAAAACCACAACTCCAATGTTGACGACATCATCCCATTTTTGCCACCTTGTGCATAGCCATCTCTGTCAGCCTCCACTGTTGGTCACACATCTGAATTGTTCCAATATTTGAAATTAGTCTGTGAAGTGATCAAGAAGCATTATATTGTCTAACCCCCCCCCCCCCCCCCCTCTCATGCAGTCTCATATGATCAAAGATTACTGCGATTATGGTAAGCTCACATTTCATATCACACACACCATGCAGGAAGAAGCCCTGTAACTTTCACTAGCATTTCTCGGACCACTTGTAAAATGCTTTCTTAGATCTTCCACCCCACTTTGACACGCGTGGTGGACCTCGTTGACTCACATCATGCTGCAATATGGACAAGAGAGAGAGAGAGAGTGATAGAGAGAGACAGAGACAGACAGAGAAAGATAGAAACAGGAGGAGTACTTTGAGTAAAAAGCATTGATAAAAAACAATTTGATCTAAATAGCCTTTTGATTTAGCATGGTTGGAAATATAACCTCATAACCCATTTATAAGTCCTGTTCTTCAACTCTGTGGGTAAATATATCCATGATTTATTTACCTAATAACTGGTACATAAATTACCAATTGCAAATTTAATTTGGTAAAACCTACCTGAGGTTCATTACTACTGGACCCAGGAGGAGGAGGATCAATCGTTCCTTCAGCGGTTGTACCGTCGGTGTCGACAGTCTCGGAAAGACTCGCTATCCGCTGGAGGAAACTGCTGTCAAAGTCATGTTCAATGGATTTGCGTTTGTGCAGGGTCGCAGTAAAGGACACGCAGAGTCCTAGCCTGGCCATCATATTTATACATCTCTTTTTGGCTCCTCCGTGCCACAGGATCATGGAGTTACGGAACATGGGTGCACACAAGCTATCACCGCGTGCCTTAAGAAGAGTTGCCCCAGCCATTGCCATAGGATGTCTCTTGGATGGATTCGAAGTGCTGCAGCTTGTAGCTTCCAAGAAACTGAGGAAGGTGGGAGCTGTAGCTTTCCACTCATTTATCAAGTTCACCCATTTGAAGTCTTTTAACTCATCTGGACTGGTCCTGCGCATAATAGAGTTGAATTTGTAAGAAGCAACTTTGTTGCACTCCTTGTTCACAAGCTTCATGACTTCTTTAACTACAATTTCACGCATGCCAGGGACTTCCATGATCTTTCGTGGTATTGCGTCAAAGCGACCCTGACACAAATGCATAGCAACATCCTCCCATTTTCCTCTGAGTATTCTCGCCCTTTTGCTGGTTTTTCCTTCATATTCCATAACGACCTATGGTTAAACAACAAGTAAAAAGGACAAGATTACATACTGTAATTTACTGTACAATGTGCAATGACAACAGATGACGGAAAAACTATGTATATATTGATTCTGATGTTTGGGTATCACAAACTCACCCTTGTAGTCCTTTTAGGCCTTAACTTCAGCTCTGCTCGAGGAGGAATCACAGACGTTGTCAAGTCTGTCAGAGATGCTTCTGAGGTCTTGACAGAACTAGTCAAAGCTAGTCTGTCAACTATATGCTGCAAAATACAAAGTTGACAGTTTCTGATCTGACACACAATAACATCTTAACAATATACTCTTGGAGTAATAATCAAGTAATCACTGATTTGCACATTAAAACTCCTGAATGGAAATGCAGGAAATACGGTGGGGGGAAAGAAATCTTGAAATGTCGATTGCTTGAGGTTGAAAAAGAGGTAATGTGCAAAATGTTAACAACATTGCTGAGTTCTGACGTGCCAGTAGCAAGCAAGTAACACACCTCTCAACTGTCAATTTTGCACAACTAAAAGTAGAAGCCATGTAGTTTAATACCTTTCCACATGTTTCTAAACCCAAAAGCACATTGTCCTACGTTTTCACTGTAGCCCTACCATCTATACTATAATTTTGCGACTGACTGACTGACTGACTGACTGACTGACTGACTGACTGACTGACTGACTGACTGACTGACTGACTGACTGACTGACTGACTGACTGACTGACTGACTGACTGACTGTCTGTCTGTCTGTCTGTCTGTCTGTCTGTCTGTCTGTCTGTCTGTCTGTCTGTCTGTCTGTCTGTCTGTCTGTAACAGCGTTTCTCCTCAGTGGCTGGAGCAATTGATCTGAAATCGCATCACCATTAGCATATGAACACACCTAACATAACTGTGAAGCCCGTTTGTCACTTTCACAAATCATATACTGTATATTAGCATTTTTATGGTGTATCTACTATCTATTCTGCATCTAGCATGAGGCACATCTATTCTGCATCTAGCATGAGGCAACATGTTTAACCAGCTCTCTCTGTGTGTGTGTGTGTGTGTGTGTGTGTGTGTGTGTGTGTGTGTGTGTGTGTGTGTGTGTGTGTGTGTGTGTGTGTGTGTGTGTGTGTGTGTGCAGGCAGGCGGGTGTGTGCGCAGGCGGGTGGGTGGGTGGGCGGGCTGGGGGTGGGGGGGTAGCCATTAAACGAAACGGGTATTTCTTACATTGATGCTCCTATATATTATCATGCAAGCACCAGTTAAAGTTACTTTCCATCCCTCATATAATGTATGCACAGTGCACATCCCATAACCCACACACTGCACATCATTTTGGAGCTCATATCTTTGAACGGGTAAGGGCTAGTATAATAAATTCACTTGTTAAAATAAATGATGAATGCCACATTGCCACTGTCTGTGGACACATTCGATATGTTGCCTATCTTTCAAATACAATCCTTTATTTTGTTTTGTTGCTTTTCTGCCTTTATTGTGGGCTCGCCTATAAGGCGAGCACACTTTAGATAGTCATTATTTCTATACTATACTATACTAGTCATATCAAGTTCTCCTCAAAACTTCGGTTCCTTTCTACTCCTACATACTTAGTGAGAAAATGAAAATAAAAACATCAATGTGTTCAGTTTACAGTGGCGAAGTGTGCTATTATTTTCTATAGCAATCGGCCAAATGGTGGCGCTGTAGGAAGCCTTCGAAAGTGCGATCTTTGAACAGGTATAGCTCATGCTGTGTTATACATACAGCCATGAAACCTGTATACACTTATGCGTCTCCTCATGCCGAACAACTTTTACCCTCTAACTTTTGACCTCTGACCTTTAGGTCTCCCACAATTCGGAATTATATGAAAAACAGTAAAAATCTATCTCCTCCTGGGATTTTCGCGTCAAGTGCACAAAACTTTTTTCACATGAACTTTGAACCTATATCTACACAGGCTATGTGGTGAGAAGTTTGTACGTTAAATAATGATTTTTTAATAATTCAATATATATTGCGGTTTTATGCAAATTATTCTTCGGCCTCTAAATCATACATGCAAAGTTACACGTTCATGGCATTTGGCAAAGATGTGGAGGGTTAGTCAAAGTATCACTGAAACCAATTTTATTCCAATCGGCCAAAGGGGGGCGCTATACGAAGCGTCTGAAAATTCAAACTTCAAACGGGCATAAGTCATGACTCGTTTTGTTTGAAGACATGCAACTTGTTACACGCGTGCTTTGACTCAAGCGGAAGACATCTGTGTCGTTGTTAAGTAAGCTCCGCCCTTCGATTTTCCGCCATTTTGAGCAGTTTGTAAAACGCGTAAACCCGCTTTTTTCTGGAATTTTCGCGTCACGTGCACAAAACTTTTTTTACGTGAACTTTGGACCGATATCTAAAGATCTGTCTGATCGGATTTCTTTAACATTGAAACATGCTTTTTTAAATAATTCAAACAATATTGCATTTTTATGCAAATTATTCTTCTGCCTCTAAAACATACATGCAAAGTCACATTTTCATGACAAAATAGTGTAGAGGGTTAGTTCAAATATCACTGAAACCAATCTTACCCCAAATGGCCAAAGGGGGGCGCTATATAATTTTGAGCAGTTTGTAAAACGCTTAAACCCGTTTTTATTCTAGGATTTTTTTTGCAATTTGCATGAAACATTCTACACAATCTAAGGACCTTTATCTAACATGCCTATGAAGTGCACACAAAAAAATTATAAAATAATAATAATAAATATAGCTGCAAGCAGCGATAAAGTGTCCAAAGCCAAAAACACCTCAAATCATGAACATCATGAAATCATGAACTGGGATGTGCGTGAAATCTTGCAAGCACATTCCCAATAGGTCAAGGAACAGATACCAACCTTCTCACATTGGCCTGTTATAGCGCCACCAGCGGGTCAACTTTTGCATAACACATTTTTGGAACAAAATGGACCAATCTTTGACGTCAGTAACGTCAAAGAGAGCACTGCCTGCGATCTTGACATTTTGTGCTTTTATAGCCATTGTTTTCTGGCTTGAAGCGAGCCCACAATTGTTTCGAAGGAATAATATTTTTCTAGTTTTATTGATAGTTCTTTTCTTTTTTTTGTGTGGAGATGGACAGGAAAGAGGGAGAAAGAGACGGTCGGGAACAGGACTCGAACCCGTGACGTGCTGTCAGGCTATCCCACCGCCCAGGATGCTCGGCCAGTGATCCGGGGCTCAAATACAAGTAAGATCATGTTAACATAATATTCACGTTTAATAAATACGTTTGAATGTACGATTTGCTGCTCCGTTAATTAATGTTCCCAACTACAGTTCTGTAGTGATCCTCATATATGTAGCATTTAATCATTGTATGCAAATTAGAAATTCAGGTTGACAGTTCGGTCCGAATAAAATCCATTATTTTGCAGGATTTCCTCAAAGGTCTGCGGAACTGACACTCCAAATCAAACATGTCTGTAATATAATGAATGTTTTTTATGAATGTTCAGACTGACTGAATGAAACAGCCGCTGCTCAACCAGTGGACTTAATGGTGCAACCAATCGGTGATACGCCTAAAATATTTTTAGTACCAAATGATGATGATGATAATAATACATTGGTTGATGTCTAAATACTATGCGTCTCACCTGACGGGAGAAATAGTGCCAGCAACTGATTATCTGATGTAGTGAATGATAACATGCATACTGTAGTGTGATTACTTTTAGCAAGTTTGTTTTTTGAAAGTTCTGTTAAAATGTGTGATACATATTAATGGAAACCTAACTAGAGAGAGAAAGAGAGAGACAAAGAGACGGAATGATAGCTTTACTAGTACGTTTTAAGTAAGAAATGTAACCTAACCTTAAATGTCAAAGGTGAAAGGACAACCGGAACTGATGTCACTGGTGATGCATTAAGAGTGGAGGCAGGATTAGGGACATTAGTCTGTGTGTCTCCAGTACTTAGTGAGCTAACAGCACACTGCAATGCGGACAAGAGGGAGAGAAGCAATGTTTAATCTTACTAACAAATGATCAATTAAAAGAATTGTATTAGCAGTGATTAGTAGTGATTGAAACATACTTATATAATTTACCCATGGATCAAATAACACCATACATTTCATTTTTTATTAACGCATCAACGTGACATGACATCACAGGTGACATCACAGCGATGTCAGATACTCAGAGCAGGGATAACGCCGGCCTGACACTGTGGTTCCCTTGACACATCACTGTGACATCACAGGTGACATTACACTCACAGTGATGTCAGACACTCAGAGCAAGGATCTCCATATATGGGCATAAAAGGGATTGTATCCTAGATGATGCCCTGTTAGGAAAACCACACTAACAGAATCAATAGATGGCCAAGACAGATGGCTTTTCGCACTTAGGTGTCTTACTGGTATTGTTAATTTAAGTTATATTTCTCCCGAAATATAACTGTCCCATTCAAACAGTTGAAACAAATATCTAAAACGTAATATTGAAGAAATATGAATAGACATACTGTAGCAGCTTTTCATTGTCCTCACACAAACTAAAGAACCACATGTTTTGGAGCATTAAGCCAAGTTTGATAAATGTGCCAAATCAACTTAGATAGAGAACCCTTGACACTGTTGTTTAAACTTTAGATCACATTCAATCACATCAAGACTCACAAACCGGGTGACAAACTAACCTTGACTTTTCCAGAGGGGAAAATGGAAAACACACGGGCTGAAGTCACTGTGGGTGGTCTTAGGGATGTTTCTGTAGATCCATCTGACCAAGTTCCAAGCTAGAAGTGCAAGTGTTCAGCCAAAAGGGAGAGACTGTGAGACATTAACACATAATACAAAACATGTGCCAATAGCGGAGCAGTTAAGTGCTACGATCTTTCAATTTATGATAAAAGCATGAAAATTGGCATGAACAGTCTCCATGGGTCACTTGACAAGAAAATTGTCCTAGGCAATTGAAATTTCAATATGGTGGCCATTTTTCAAGATGGCCAACACCTCAGTGCAACAGTTAAGTAATATAATGGTTTATTTGGTGATACAAGCATGAAAATTGGCATGAACAGTCTCTGTGGGTCACTTGACAATAAGCCACCCACAACTACTTGAAATTTCAAGATGGCGGCCATTTTTCAAGATGGCCACCACCTTATTGGAGCAGTTAAGTAATATAATGGTTTATTTAGTGATACAAGCATGAAAATTGCCATGAGCTGTCTCAAAGGCTCATTTGACAAGAAAACACCCACAGCCACTTTAAATTTCAAGATGGCGGCCATTTTTCAAGATTGCCACCACCTAAACGGAGCAGTTAAGTAACATAGTTGTTTAGTTAGTGACACAAGCATGCACATTGGTGTGAGCAGTCTCTAGGACAAGAAAACACTTCCAACCACTTGAAACTTCTATTTTCAAGATGGCCGCCCCCTGGATCCTCAAAAGATCTCATAGAAATGTATGTATTTTTCATTAAGGATGATTTGGTGTCATTTGATTTTAGATTATGCTAAAGAACAACTTTTAACACATCAAAATACAATTGTGTTGATCATAAACAGATTAGAAAAGAGTGAATATCTGCACTACCAGGGCACACTGGTGATATATCACTGCTGTTAAACTCAGAATGGGGTTCAATGTCAGCTAATTGAAAGTTAGTATCCCAAATGCTGTCTAATTTACCCCAAAACAGTTAGATAGCCGCACCTGAATTGACAGGTTGTGCCAGCGCGGGAGAGCCGAGCCAAGGTTAATGGGGTTTTAGTTAACCGGATGGTGTACAGATCGCACGGGATTTAAATGGCATTGGATGAACGATCGGACTAAGTGTAGGGTTAAGGCATGAACTTAGTTGTATCCCATACATTAAAGTGATTTGTAAAAGTTGTTAAAAGGATAATCCCTCTGCCTCTGCCTAAGACATGGCAGAAGTCATCATAACAGTTGAGAAAACTAACTGGGACAGATGTATCATTTGTCAGCAGGTCACCAAGGAAAAACTAGTTCAGCCAAGTTTATACAACAGAGAGCATGATCGTACTGGTTATGATACCATTGCTAGAAATGTTCCATTATTTCATAAGATCAATGCTCTGCCTATCTTACTTAGTCCAGCCCGACTAGATGAAGGTGATGGCATAGAAAGCACATTGATAAGACACAGAGCAAAATATCATTCAAGCTGTAGACTTAAGTTCAACAACACAGAGCTGGAAAGGGCCCAAAAGAGAGCATCTACTGCTGCTGAAGACACCGAAGATACCGAAGATATCCATGTCAAGAGGCCAAGAAGGTCCCAGCCCTCAAAAGCTTTGTGCTTTATCTGTGAAGATGAGAGTGCAACGTCCCCCTTACATGACGCAATGACAATGAAACTTAATGAAAGGGTTAATGAATGTGCCAGGAATCTAAGCGACAAGAAGCTCCTGGCAAAGCTTATTGCTGGTGATGTTGTTGCACAGGAATTTAAATACCACGCTGCCTGTCTCGTTGGACTGTACAACAGAGAGCGAGACCATCTCAATGCCCTCAAGCATGAGCAGAGCCTCAAATGCTCAACTAGCCATAAGTGGTATCCCTCTGTTTTTTCAGAACTTGTCATCTATATCACGGACATGAAGACCACAAGTGATGGCACAGAACCAGTTATATTCAAACTTGCAGATCTAGTCTCTCTCTACAAGCAACGACTGCAGCAACTTGGTGTCGAATCACCAAATGTGAATTCAACCAGACTAAAGGAGCAGCTGCTTTCTAGCATTCCTGAGCTAGAAGAACACAAGGCAGGACGTGATGTACTGCTTGCATTCAAAAAGGACATTAGCTCTGTTCTTTCAAATGTAAGCAAATCCAGTGATGCTGAAGCCATTCACTTAGCTAAGGCTGCCAGCATCATACGTAGAGAGATGCTTAATCACAAGACAAAGTTTGACAACAAATTTCATGAGGGATTTGTTGAAGAATCCATTCCACCAACGCTTCTTCAGTTCATCTGTAATATTGAGCATGGTGTAGATATCAAGTCAAATTTGAATCATGGTGTATTCAAATCAGACATTGCAATTGCACAGTTATTGCAATACAATTGCTACTCTAAGTGCAAAGATGGTGCAGCAACCCATAGACACTCAAAAGACCGCGAAACTCCATTTGCTGTATACATTGGGATGGTGGTGCATGCAAAGACACGAAAGCGACAACTTATTGATATGCTTCATGAGAATGGAATTAGCATCTCCTATGACAGGGTGTTGGAAGTTTCCGCACTGCTAGGAGAATCTGTGGTGAACCAATATGTGGTAGATGGGGTTGTCTGCCCACCGATTCTGCGAAAGGGACTCTTCACCACATCTGCTATGGACAACATTGACCATAATCCCACAGCAACAACAGCAAATACCTCCTTTCATGGTACAAGTATTTCCATGTTCCAACATCCAACACTTAACAATGGTGGCGAGATAAGGCCATCACTCCAACTTTCAGATAACAGACGAAACAAGGTTCCTGAGATTCCTGAATCCTTCTCTAACATCCAACCAGCTTTCTTCAATAAGAAAAACCCAGAGCCCCGTCCTGTAGCCAACCTACCATTGCCAGACCCCATTGTATTTAGCAGAAACTTTGCACCTGATTATGAATGGCTGGAGAAGGTTAGCCTAACCCAAGAAGTCGATGCTTCTTCCTCTATAACATGGTCAGCCCACCATGCATCCCAAAGGAGGAGCCAGGGTTTTAATGTCTGCATTACATCACTGCTTCCCCTCTTCAGAGACCAGGCCCACTCTGTCGCAACAATAAAGCATGTAATGGACAAAGTTAGGGAGACTGTAGCTTTTCTGAATCCAGGACAAACGCCAGTCATCGCTGCTGACCAGCCACTATATGCTCTTGCAAAGCAGATCCAGTGGCACTGGCCTGAGCAATATGGAGAAGATAAATATGTGATCATGTTTGGAGGTCTACATATTGAAATGACAGCGTTAAAATCTATAGGAATGCTACTCAAAGACAGTGGCTGGACTAGTGCCCTCGTTGAGGCTGGGGTAGCCTCACCTGGTACAGCAGATTTGTTTCTTTCAGCCTCAAGTGTAACCAGAACACGGTACGCACATCAGGTAACAGTATGCAGTCTGTATGAGCTCATGAAAGATGCATACAATGCGTACAGGGAAGAGACACCTGATGACACCAACACCACTTTTGAAGCGTGGTGTACAGAGCAGAAAAGTCCACAGTTCAAGTTCTGGTTTCTCATCTATAGGATGGAGCTGACCATTCTCATGTTGATCCGATCATTTCGAGAAGGTAACTTCAGACTGTACCGTGAGTCACTGTTTGAACTTGTCCCATACTTTTTTGCTAACAACAATGTCAACTATGCTCGATGGCTTCCAATACACCTTCGAGACATGATGTGCATTGAGGAGCAACATCCAGAAGTGGCTGCAGAGTTCCATAAGGGGAACTTTGTAGTACATAAGTCAGACAGGGCTTTCTCTGCAGTGGCAATTGATCAGGCTCATGAATGGCATAATGCTGTGATCAAAGGTGATGGGGGAGCAGTCGGGCTGACAGAGAACCCATCAGCACTGCGAAGATGGATGTTAGCAGGTCCAGAGGTAAGCCGTCTAGTTGCAAACTATGAAGCTGTGTCAGGAGCTAAAGATGTGAAGAAAGGTAATCATCACCATGAACAAACAGAGGCTGCCCAAAAAGCATTTTTGGAGAAAGTGAAAAGACTCACATCAGTGATGCGGGAAATGGGTAACCCTTTCATGGAAGAATCAGATGATCTGCTTGTGTTGGACACGAAGGACATTGTTGATGCCGGTTCAGCTGAGCTGATAGCAGTACATCACCAACAAGGCAAAGAACAGTTCAAGACTTTCATGACAGATCTCCAGAACCCCGACAGTCCATGCTCTTTCTACAAGCCTATCAAGAAGAATACGGTAACGTTCTTCAAGCACAAGCCAGTTGTCAGTGGAACAAATTCCAAGATGAAGGAACTTAAGGATGACTTCCAACTTTTCTCCCGACTATTCATCTCTTGCCAGAACAGGCAGTGTGACTTACAAGAGTTCTTCATCCATGAGAACCAATCAGCTCCCGCCTCTCTCAGTGATGGAGGGAAACTCCACACTTGTACCAAATCACACCTGGTTGATATACTACAAGCGAAAGTGACATTGCCTGAAAAAAAGCCAGAATCAGATGTTCTCATAGTGGATGGATCAGCTATGGTGAATACACTGCCACCACGTTCTATCAAGACATTTGATGAATATGTAATGCATGACATACTTCCAAGAATAGAGACATACAGCCATACATACAGGCGGACAGACATTGTGTTCGATGTTTACTGGAAGTCAAGTCTGAAGTCTGAGGCAAGGTCAAAACGGGGAAAAGCAATCAGGAGGAGAGTAACAGGCACAGGCAAAACTCCGTCAAACTGGCAAAGCTTCCTAAGGGATGAAAACAACAAGCAGGAATTGTTCCATTTCATTGCTGATAAAATTACGGAAATGAAAACAACCAATATAGTCATTGTTACGAAGGGGGAAGATGCTGTTAGCAACCAAGCTGCTAACCTGGATGAAGTAGCCCCGTGTAGTCATGAAGAGGCAGACACACGTATTTTCCTTCATGCCCAGCATGCAGTGAAACAAGGACACAAATCCCTGATGATCGACGCCAATGACACCGATATTGTAATCATAGCCACTTCTGTTATGCCCTCTTTGATGCAACTTGGCCTTGAAAATATGTGGGTGACTTTTGGCAAAGGAGAGAAGACAAGATGGATCCCAATACATGAGGTGGTTTCAGTCATAGGACCAGAGAAAACACGTGGTATCCTCTTCTTCCATGCCTTCAGTGGTTGTGACATTGTGTCATCCTTCAATGGAAAATCGAAGAAGTCTGCCTGGAAAACATGGGAAGTGTGTGATGAGGTCTCAAACACATTTGCAGCACTCAGTGAATGTCCTTCTGCAGTTAAGGATAGTGACCTGCAAGCTTTGGAGAAATTTGTTGTGCTAATGTATGACAGGTCCAGTGATGTCACAACTGTGAACGAGGCTAGGCTTGATCTCTTTGCCAGGAAGCAAAGACAATATGACATGATCCCACCAACCCAAGCAGCACTCAAAGAGCATGCCAAACGTGCTTCTTATGAGGCTGGATACGTGTGGGGACAGGCATTGAAGCGACATCCCCAAATGCCGAGCCCATCCAACTGGGGATGGGTGAAACAGGACGAGGAGTGGAAAGTCTTCTGGACACCACTTCCACCTATTGCGGAGAGTTGTTGGGAGTTGACCAAATGTGGGTGCACCAAGGCATGTACTGGAAGGTGTAAGTGCTTCAGATATGGACTCAGTTGCACATGCCTATGTAGTTGCCCCTGCTAGAACGTAGTTGCATGTTTCTTTTGCCAGAGTTATTCCCTGTTGTTGTCAGGTGGTAGGCCTGTGGCTCGGCTTCCCCTCGCCACATCGGCGCATCATGTTTTACTTTCTCACCCGTCTATTACTGTGAAACTTTAAGTTGTTACTTTGTAACATTGCTTCCACTGCACATTTTCAGTTTAGTTCCTCAGTATGCATCATTCAGTATTGCTCATTAATTATTTTGGAGCACTGTCCGTTCAGTACCAAAACTGTGCTAATTTATTCATATTATTTTCCCAACCCCGTAAAAAAAAGTAAAAAAAAAGAAGAAAAGTTTAAAAAAACTAAAAAAAAAAGTAAAAAAGACAAAAATAATAATAAAAAAAACCTCCCTTGTGACTGATACCTTGTCGTGGTTAGGGAGCTTGTGTACCTCAGTGAACCCTGAGAGCTATTCCGGTGGGAGGCAACTCCTGGCAGGTTTTACCAAACTGGACAGGTCGTGGGCGAGGAGTCAGACAAATCACAGTCAAACAACCTTCCTTGACAGAGCCTTTTGAGGAATCCAATAAACTTCTATGAGGAAATGATTCATTTAAAGATCCACATGGCGGTCGGCAGTCATCCTGAAAAATGGCCGCCATTTTGAAATTTCAAGTAGCTGTGAGTGGCTTATTGTCAAGTGACCCACAGAGACTGCTCAAGGCAATTTTCATGCTTGCATCACCAAATAAACCAGTATATCACTTTACTTCTCCACTAAGGTGGTGGCCATCTTGAAAAATGGCCGCCATCTTGACATTTCATATAGCTGTGGGTGGGTTATTGTCAAGTGACCCACAGAGACTGCTCATGCCACTTTTCATGCTTGTATCAGCAAATAAACACTTATGTCACTTAATTGCTTCACTGCGGTGGTGGCCATCTTGAAAAATGGCCGCCAACTTGAAATTTCAATTGCCTCGGACAATTTTCTTGTTAAGTGACCCATGGAGACTGTTCATGCCAATTTTCACGCTTTTATCATCAACTGAAAGATTCTGACCATTAAAAGCAGTTAGCCGCTCCACTACAACCAGTAATCGAGTTTGCGAAAAAAGAAAAAGAAGAAAGGTTTGCAGTATCCTTCCACAACTGTATCAAATTCACACATTTGAAGGTTTTTATTGCAGTTGGGCTGATGTGGGGCATAAATAGGATTGGAATTCAAAGCGGTAACGTTGCTGCACTCCTTGTTCACAAGCTCCATGACTTCTTTAACATACCAGGGATTGCCACGGTATTTCTTGGCATTGCTTTGAAGCGGACCTGAGACAAACTATGTGCAACAGTCCTTTGAGTGTTCTCGTCTTCATGTTTATCAAGTCATACAGTGTAACTTTTCAATTAAGATAAAATATATTTTTCATATAATCTTTCACTGGTATATTTTTCACAATAACCATTCCACATGAATGTTCTATTTTTTTGTTTTTGTAACCAATTATTGTTTACCTGCTTTTTCTCCACAATTTAATCGTTATGTCAATTGATTCCTCATCCATACACATTTCTGTTGTATCTGACTGGCTCACCTGCCAGTGAGGAGCCCCCAGGAGCCCCCCAGGAGGAGGACATAAACTTTACGTCCTCCCGGTGCCGCCCCAGCCCACAGGATTACAGCCAGTGATAATTATCACCCTCCCCGCACACCCGGGCCGTGAAAATTTGTTTATTTATTTTTGTGACAATTTCTTGTTATGTTCCAACTTCCAAAATATCATTAGACAATAGGACGCTGCTGCAGCATTCCTTTTTGCAGCGATACAGTAGGTTCCAAATAGACAAAAAACTGTAATGACCTGAATGTTCACCAAAAATACTTCTTATTACACAGGATGACTTTATAGAACAGGTCAAAGACGGAACAAGATAAAATAATATTTTAGTACCATTATAAAAACTGAATTTAGCTGTAATTAGCAAGTCTGTTCTTTTTTTAACCCATTTTTCACCCAGTGCCACAATTGCCTAAGCTGTAATACTGGGCTCTGCTCTCCCTCTGTCAACCTGGGGAGGGCCCCGAACTGAGCTTATGCTTCCTTCAGTGCATGAGGAGTGAGCAGGCCGCTTCTTATCATCTGACAGGGAGGAGCTTCCCGGTTGGACGTAGCGCGTGGAAGGAACACGTTATTCCGACCAGTTTGATTCCCCGCCATCAGGCGCCCCGGCTGTCCAGGGGGAGGCATTATAGAGACCAGGATTACTACATGTTTTTGTGAGGGTATGTACCCTAGGAGACACGGGGAGAACATGGAAACTCCACACAGAAAGGCCCTTTCGCCAACCCCACCTAGGGTGTGGGCACTGATGACGCGGAGGAGAGAATATGCCCCCAGCACCCACAGCGTCCCCCGGCAGGAATCGAATCCAGGACCTTCTAGCTGTGAGGCGACACTGCGACAGCGCCACCGTGCCCCCCTAGAAAGTCTGTTCTTTGGGCATTACATACACTACTTACGCTTTCAGCATTTTTAAGCCTAGGCCTCATCTCTGCAGGAGGAGCGATCAGAGGTGGTTGACACATGGAGGTTGTTGACAAGTTTGACCAAGATGTAGTTACTGTAGTCGCAGTCATGGTGACAGTACTAGTGAAAGCAAGGCTGTCAACTGCATGCTGCAAAGTGGAAAGGGGACTTTTGAGAAACAATCAAGCAATAATCATATCATATAAATGATGAGTTGTGAACTGAACCCAACCTTAACTGTCCCAAGTGAAAAGGCAACAGGGACTGGTGCTTTAGACATGGAGGAAGGTTTAGGGACATCAGTCTGTGTGTCTCTTGCACTTAGCCGGCTGATAGCACACTACAATGAAGACAAGAGGAGAGGGTGGGAGAGGGAAGGAAGAAGAAAGAAGCCATAATGTCACTCATCTTTTCAATCCTCCCTTTTATCATTCCATGTCACTGAACCTTGAATCCACTTAATCTACAAACTAACCTTAACTATCTGAGGTGAAAAGGCGACAGGAACTGATGTCTTTGTTGATGCTGGAAATGCTGAGGCTGTTGACGATGTTACGGCAGGCTTTGGGACTTCAGTCTGCCTAATGGCAGATGTCAACGGTGCTGTTGTAATGGTGGATGCAGGTTTAGGAACATCTGTCTGTGTGGGTTTTGCAATCAGACAGCTAACAGCACTCTGCGACGTAGATGAGAGTTGAAGGAGGGAGAGGGAAAGAAAGAGAGAAGCCATGTTTACTGGACCAATAAATGATACATAAAATAATTGTCATGAGCAATTGAAACATACTCATGTCACATACCCATGGATTTATTACATTGTAACTAACCAGTAAGACACCCTAATGGTGAGGTCTTGCTGAAACAACAGAAACTGACACAATATGTCTACACTTCCTACAACAGTGCTAGCAACACTGATTTTAACGCGATCGCCCAGGCTTTATTTTTCTACCGATCGCCAAATAAAGGCTGGGTTTCCGAGGCTAGTCTCATGATAACCAGTGTGGTTGTTGCGATGCGAGTCACACTTGCAAATGAATTCTGTCTCTGCCAAATATGGAGCATGACATCAAGCAGCGTGACTGACTGACACACACATGAGCTGCAGGTTTTCATAGTAAATGCAACCTACAGTCACAATAATGTCATGATGCCCCTCATCTTTTCAGTCCTCCTACCTTTTATTATGTCATGTTACTTAACCTTGGCTCTACTCAACGAACCTTAACTGTCTGAGGTGAAAAGGCAACAGGAACTGATGCATTTTTTGATGTTGGAAAATGGAAATACTGAGGCTGCTGACGACATCACGGCAGGCTTTGGGACTTCATTAAAAATAGTAATGAGCGATTGAAACATCCTCATGACATACCTGATGGATCCCATGGATCTATTACATTGAAACAATGTCACATCACTCATCCTTTCAGTCCTACCTTTTATAATGTCATGTGACTTAACCTTGGATCCATTTATACAAACTAACCTTAACTGTCTGAGGTGAAAAGGTAACAGGAACTAATGTCTTTGTTGATGCTGGAAATGCTGAGGTTGTTGACCATGTCATGGCAGGCTTTGGGACTTCAGAATGTCTTCCACCAAGCAGACTCTCATCACACTGCAATGTGGACAGGACAGGAGACTGCATGGGTCAGACTCAGGGACACATGGGCAAATATCTCAATAGCCTATAATTTTTTCTTTTTTTCTTTTATGCATTTTATATTTTCCGAAACTATATTGTGGTATCAAAACAGCTGAAGCATAGCCAGACAACAAACCTCGACTCTCTCTGACGGCTTGAAAAACACGTCAGTCAATGAAGGTGCTTCTGTAGATGCTTTTGTATAGTCATGATCTGACCACGCACCAGGCTAGGAAAAAAGGAAAAGAAACAAAATAAATATAATATACATATGAAGACCTAATACATAAACAAACAAACACATCATGAATTAAACAGACATCATCTGGCCAGTGGTTCTTTGGGATTTTCTTTTCCGGGCGGACGGTCAATTATTGACGTCACGTGCATGCGCGTGCACGCGCCTCTAGAGGCTATTTAGATAGAAAGGATGTCAGCAGATCTAATGGTGGGAAAACAATAGTTTTCTAGTCTTAATTACATTTGCATTGTTACTTAAGATTTTATGTTCTACTTTCTTTTAATTCATTTAGAAAATACAGTGCTGCAGTAGGCTAGAGAAATGAATCTCAAACACTAAATACCACAGTAATGGAGCCATGTATGAGGACACACACACACATCGACACATGCACATGCAGTCACAGCTGGAAACCTAGGTGTAGGCTATATCCATATGAATAGATGGGGCTTGAGGACGCTCACACATTCACCACTAGAAACCTGTTATGCAAAGTAGTAGCCACTGATTAAAGTATTGCTTGTAGTTATCGCGGATTCGGGGGCGGGGGGTTGTCGCGGCTCTCGCGCGCGGGGGGGGGGGGGGGGGGGGTACGCGTTTACACGGTCGTGCACCGTTCGGTGCCGTCCGTGCATCCGTGTGGGAATTTTTCGACCACACGGCGTCCGGCCTCCAAAGCGCTACTGCATCTGGCCAAACAACAGTGCACCAGTCACCTGTCCAGTCTCTCCAACAACAACAACGTGCAGCTCCTCCACATCTGTTGCCTCCTCGTCCTCGGTTTCAATCAACTGTGGATAAAAAAGAAAAATACATATGAAGACCTAACACATAAACACACAAACAAATCATGAATTAAAGTAGACACCAGTAAGACTCCCTAATCGGGAGATAAGCGACTGTCAGGAGGGAATATGGGAAATGGGACAGATCCATGTTGATGACATGACTTTGTGTACCACTTTGTGTGATTTTAGGCCCAAATCTGTAGGAGCAGTGTTCAAAAATGTGTTTTTCAAAAGTCGGCCTGATGGTGGCGCTAGATGGGACAGATGCATGTTGATGACATGACTGTAGAGATACTGTGTACTGCTTTGCGTGATTTTAGGCCCAAATCTGTAGGAGCAGTGTCCAAAAACGTGTTTTGCAAGAATTGGCCTCATGGTGGCACTAGAAGAGGGCCATGTGAGAAATTAGGGGTGGAGGTTGTGGTTTAGCAGCCAAGGATTGTGTGTGCAAAGTTTGGCATGGATGGTCCTTGGGAGGGTTCCAGGGGGTACCCAGATGAATGATGGATAGTTAGGGAGTCAGGACCAAATGGACCCATGAGTGGTTTTAGTTATGGTAGTAAGTGGTCTAATGCAGCCAGGGGTTCTCTTTAGCCCCTTTTCCACTGACATGGCCCAACACCACACCACTCCACACCGCCCACTTGTGCCAGATTTTCCTCTACATGGACCTGGGTAGAGTAGTGTGAAAGCAGTACTAAACGTGGTACTAAAAAACTATCCAATCTAGAGTAGGTCTGAGCAGGCCAAACAGGGCCAAACACTTCATAATGACTGATCACACACTGACTTTTCATTTAAACCACCAGGATATAGTTGTAATACATGATAACAGATTCTATTGTGTTATAACCACTATTATAATCTATTATAGTGAATTATAATTAGCATAGTAATACATTAATACTTTATAGTGTATTATAATCCATTATAATGGATTATAATTTAGGATAGTTGTAATACAAATTTATATTGTATTATAATCACAGTTAAAAGGGTAAATGTGTTTCTTACCGTTAGGGGTAGGCCTACTTTTGTAATGGAAAATGTAGATATTTTGTGGTGTGGTGTGGTGTAGTGTCGTGTAGTGTGGTGCTAAAGCTGCAGTCGAAAAGGGGCTAAAGTGTGCCCTTTGAGGGAAATATATCAGTTATTTTCACACAAAAAATCGGAATAATTTTGAAAATGTTAATGCCACCGTGGCACAAAATCTTTTCAGATTGGGGGTCGGAGGGCCAAATTAAACATAAATGTAGTAGGAAGTCTAGGAACCACTGATCTGTTCAGCCAAACAGTGCGCCACCAGTGTCTCCAACTCAACAATCTCAATATAACTAACCTCCTCCACATCTGTTGCCTCCTCAGTTTCAATCAACTGTGCAGGAGCTGCCCGTTTAGAGCACGGTTCCTCCTCGTCCTCGTCTTTCACACTTCGTTTCCGTCTCTCAGTGTTTTCCATGGTGTTTTCTTTCACGGATTTCGTCGGGGTACCCTCCATGTTTAGTTTTAACTACAGTACACTCGCCTGCCTCGGTTATGTTTCCGGAAGTTATACGTTTTCTTGAACACTCTTCCGGTCTGAAGACAGCTTCCTAAAAAAAAAAAAAAAAAAGACAGCTTCCTGTTCTCAGCTTGTCCTCTTTCATACTAGGCTATTACTAGTTTCTATATGCTAATCAGTGTGTTATTACACAATTGTGTGTTTCATTTCGGACATGCTCACGTGGTGTCAGGGTAAAGCCAAAGGATCAAATAGATCCAAATCGACGTAACTCCTGGTCCAACAGACTCACACTGAATATTAGGAAAGTGGCCCATCTGGTGGCCAATAGAAGTACTACACATACATGTTACCATCATGTAGTAGGGCAGGCTATACTTTTGTACTTCTGTTGGCCACTTCTGTTTAGTCAAAAATAATTTTGACAAAAATGTATTTTTGTCTTTTTTTTTTACACAGACATACAAAATGAGCAGACAGTAATATTATCATAAACACATAACGCGATAGCCCTGAATGACCATAACAGGTGAGGTATGTTTAACTCTGAGAACGTCCATTTGTACACTGTCAGAGTTATGGTGGTCCTTGTAAATAAAACGTTTGAGAACCACTAGCTAGTATGCATACATTGGGAAAACATAGGAAATCAGTGTCATAGGCCTACATATTCTGAAGAAAACCTGTGACAGCCAGTCCATGGGTAATAATTGTTCCTCTCCAACTTCTGGAGCTACTTGCTCTCAAACTTAAATATTACAACAAATTCTACATATCAATTTCAGCATGGCATGGCAAACGAGGGTGCATGACACACACCGCACTCTCACACGGACACACAAGGGCAGGGGTGTCCTTGGCCTTCTGCCTGGCAGAGATAATACTGTAATAAGATGATGAAGAAGAGGTGGCCTCAGTGACTCGCATTATTCTAGTATCGTCACTTGGTTGTTAGATGCTGTGACAGTCATTGGGCTGGACTGCTGTCCACCATACACTCTGTTGGGGGGGAGTGGGGGGGGCTCTCTTAGGGTGTTTTGTAAGATCATGTTCCAGGCATCCTTGGTTATTAAAATGGTAAATGGTGTATTTATATAGCGCTTTACGTGTGGACACTCATTGGGAGCAGTTAGGGGGAGGAAGCCATGCGATTATAGTGATGCACGGAAGTGAGAACCCGGGACTCCCACTCGCCAGACTAACGCACAGACTGTCGTGCCAAGCTGGGCCGTTGTGGGCTGGTTCTTGGCTGTACTAACTGCGGTGGGCTACAATCAGCTGTGGAATGTGTTATGTGCCAAAGCAGATTTTATTTAAGTACTATTTACAAAGTACAAAGCATAAATAAACAAGCCATTTCTTACACTTTTTCACAAAAAAGAAATCCCATATACAACCACAACTCCAATGTTGACAACATCGTCCAATATTTTCCACCTTGTGTGTAGCTGTCGCTGTCAGCCTCCACTGTTGGTTACACATTTGAATTGTTCCAATATTTGCAATTAGTCTTTGAGGTGATCATGAAGCATTATGTTAAATGTTGTCAGTGGCAAGATCATCCTGACAGTTTAACCTGTGGGGAACATAGAACCTGGGGAACATAGGGAGGACCCCCTGACGTCGTACCACCTTGGTATTTCACGGACCACCGGGGTATAGCTTTCTTAGATCTTTCCTTGGTTTCTTTCTTAGATCTTTTACCCTTCTTTGAGAGCCGTGGACCTAGCTGACTCACATCATGCTGTAACATGGACAAGAGAAGAGAGAGAAACAGAAAGTCAGTACTTTGAGTAAAAAACATTGATAAAAACAATTTGAGCTAAATAGCCTTTTGAGTTAGCATGGTTGTAAATATAACCACATAACCCATTTATAAGTCCTGTTCTTCAACTCTGTGGGTAAATATATCCATGATTGATTTACCTAATAACTGGTTCATAAATTACCAATTGCACATTTAATTTGGGAAAACCTACCTGGGGATCATTACTACTGGTCCCAGGAGGAGGAGGATCAATCGTTCCTTCAGATCCTGACGGGGTACCACCTTGGTATTTTACGGACCTGGGTATAGCTTTCTTAGATCTTTCCTTGGTTTCTTTCTTAGATCTTTTGCCCTTCTTTGAGAGCTGTGGACCTAGCTGACTCACATCATGCTGTAACATGGACGAGAGAGAGAGAGAGAGAGAGAGAGAGAAACAGGTCAGTACTTTCAAGTTTTGAGAAAACAGCTTTGATCAAAACAATTTGAGCTAAATAGCATTTGGAGTTGTAAATACAACCTCTTAACCCATTTATAAGTCCTGTTCTTTAACTCTAAGGGTAAATATATCCATGATTGATTTACCTAATAACTGGAAACTGGTTCATAAATTACCAATTGCACATTTAATTTGGGAAAACCTACCTGAGGATCATTACTACTGGACCCAGGAGGAGGAGGATCAATCGTTCCTTCAGATCCTGACAGGGTACCACCTTGGTATTTCACGGACCTGGGTATAGCTTTCTTAGATCTTTCCTTGGTTTCTTTCTTAGATCTTTTACCCTTCTTTGAGAGCTGTGGACCTAGCTGACTCACATCATGCTGTAACATGGACAAGAGAGGAGAGAGAGAGAGAGAGAGAGAGAGAGAGAGAGAGAGAGAGAGAAAACAGGAGGTCAGTACTTAGCTCAAAACAATTTGAGCTAAATAGCATTTTGAGTTGTAAATACAACCTCATGTCATAACCCATCTATAAGTCTTGTTCTTTAACTCTAAGGGTATATATATCCATGATTGATTTACCTAATAACTGGTTCATAAATTACTAATTGCAAATGTAATTTGGGAAAACCTACCTGAGGTTCATTACTAGTGGAGACAGGAGGAGGAGGATCAATCGTTCCTTCAGCGGTTGTGCTGAGGGGAGTCTCGCTAGAAAGACTCGCTATCCACTGGAAGAAACTGCTGTCAAAGTTGCGTTCAATGGATTTGAGTCTTTTCAGGGTCGAATTAAAGGACGTGCAGACTCCTAGCCTGGCCATCATATTTACACATTTCTTTTTGGTTCCTCCGTGCCTCAGGATCATGGAGTTACGGAACAAGGGTGCACACATGCAGTCACGACGTGCCTTAAGAAGAGTTGCCCCAGCCATTGCCATAGGACGTCTCTTGGATGGATTCGAAGCGCTGCCGCTTGTAGCTTCCAAGAAACTGAGGAAGGTGGGAGCTGTAGCTTTCCACTCATTTATCAAGTTCACCCATTTGAAGTCTTTTAAGTCATCTGGACTTGTCCTGCGCATAATAGAGTTGAATTTAAAAGAAGCAACGTTGTTGCACTCCTTGTTCACAAGCTTCATGACTTCTTTAACTACTATTTCAGGCATGCCAGGGACATCCATGATATTTCCGGGTATTCGTTTGAAGTGACCCCGACTCAAACACATAGCAACAGCCTCCCATTTTCCTCTAAGTATTCTTGTCTGTTTGCAGCGATTGCCATAGTCCACAACGACCTATAGTTAAACAACAAGTAAAAAGGACAAGATTACATAATTTACTGTGCAGTGTGCAATGACAACAGAGAAGAAAAACTATATTTGGCTGTAAATACTGATTCTGTTACTGATTCTGTTATTTGGGTATCACATACTCACCCTTGTAATCCTTTTAGGCTTAAACACCAGCTCTGTTTCTGGGGTCTTGACAGGACTAGTCAAAGTGAGTCTGTCAACTATATTCTGCAAAATAAAAATAAAGTTGACAGTTTCTGATCTGACACACAATAACTGACACACACAATAACAACTTAACAATATGCTCTCGGAGTAACAATCAAGTGATCACTGTTTTGCACATAAAAAACCCTGAATGGAAATGCAGGAAATACGGTGGGCTTGAGTTTGAAAAAGGGGTACTGTAATGTGCAAAACGTTAGATGTTAACACCATTGCTGAACGTGCCAGTAGCAAGCAAGGTTCAAGGTTCAACATAGACTTTAGACATAAGAGTAAAACTTATTTTGTTTTGGCTTCCTTCAGGCACTGCAGCAGTATAAAAATCACACTCGTGTGAACTGAGCGGTGGTGTGTGTGTGTGTGTGTGTGTGTGTGTGTGTGCAACAGCGCCCCTCCCTTAACATGTGTGGTCAGAAAAGGTTACTGCAGGCTACAGACAGACAGACAGACACGGACAGAGACACGGAGACAGACAGACAGACAGACAGACCCACACACACGGCCACGTATAGGAGCGTTGTGACCACCGCTCAAAAATCACACTCGTGTGAACTGAGCGGTGGTGTGTGTGTGTGTGTGTGTGTGTGTGTGTGTGTGTGTGTGTGTGCAACAGCGCCCCTCCCTTAACATGTGTGGTCAGAAAAGGTTACTGCAGGAGTGCAGGCTACGGACACGGAGACAGACAGACAGACAGACAAACAGACAGACAGACAGACCCACACACACGGCCACGTATAGGAGCGTTGTGACCACCGCTCAAAAAACTGCAATGATTCAGAGGAGAGCAAGACGAAGCAGCCGTATGTGGTGCCATCCTAGAGCAAGTAACTCACATCTCTCAACTGTCAATTTTGCACAACTAAAATTAGAAGCCATGTAGTTTAATACCTTTCCACATGTTTCTAAACCCAAACACAAGTTTCCAAACGCACATTGGCCTACATTTTCACTGTAGCCCAACCATAGAATAAATTCAGCTGTTAAAAATAAATGATGAATGCCACTGTTTGTGGACACATTCGATATGTAACTTTCTAATACAATCCTTTTTTTATTTATTTATTTGCTTTTCTGCCTTTATTTATTTGTTCTTTTCTGTTTTCGTGAAGATGGACAGGAAAGAGGGAGAGAGAGACGGTAAGAGACACGCAGCAAAGGTCGTCGGGAATAGACTGACAGACAGAGCTTTACTAGTTCATTTTAAGTAAGAAATGTAACCTAACCTTAACTGTCAAAGGTGAAAGGACAACCGGAACTGATGTCATTGGTGATTCTTTAAGAGTGGAGGCAGGATTAGGGACATCAGTCTGTGTGTCTCCAGTACTTAGTGAGCTAACAGCACACTGCAATGCGGACAAGAGGGAGAGAAGCAATGTTTAATCATACAAAAGAAATGATCCATTCAAATAATTGTATTAGTAGTGATTGAAACATACTCATATCATTTACCCATGGATGATTACAGTACATATTAACTCATACAGTGCCAAACGACTTTCAGATCAACTATCTCACTATGGACTTCCCTGCCAGACGACTTTTGGCGACTAAACCAAAAAAAATGTAGATCTAGTAAACATGATTTCAATCGCGATTTTGCATGTTCCACCCCCCATACAACCCCATCTTTCATACAGGGCAGCCATCTTTGCTTACATAATGTAAAACATAATGGCTATTTTCTCAAGAATGCCTGAACGGATTTCCAATCTGATTTTTTTGTTTGAAAGCTGTGAACAGCCTGCACAAACATGGTGCATGATCTGTGCATGGGCGTGCATGATCTGTGCACTATAAATTACATGGAAGTCTATGGAGATTTAATGGCAATAATGCCATTAGAAGGCATATTTAATTTGGCAGTAACTGAGTTAATAATGTCATGCTAGTCATGTGATGACAGCTGAATTAATAAAGGTCTACCTACAGTACAGTATGTCACTAATCTTTCCAGTCTTACCTTTTATTATACTTAACCTTGGATCCATTGAGATTAAACTAACCTTAGCTGTCTGAGATGAAAAGGCAACAGCAACAGATGTCTTCTTTGGCTCTTGAAATGCAGAGGCTGATGACGATGTCACAGCAGGCTTAGGGACTTTTGTCTCTTTTGCACCAAGCAAAAGACGCTGCAATGTGGACAGGTGACAGGTGGATAAAGGATCAAATAACACCATACATTTTATTTTTAATATTGTTAATTTTACATTTCTCCCCAAAAATAACTGTCCCATTCAAACATCTAAAACGTAACATTGAAGAAATATGAACAGTCATAGCAGCTTTTCATTTTCCTCACACAGACTAAAGAACAACATGCACATTTGCACCTAAACTAAAAATCGTTTGGAGCATTAAGCTGAGTTTGATAAATGTGCCAAATCAACATAGATATAGAAACCTTGACACTGTTGTTCAAACTTTCAATCACTAACCTTGACCTTTCCTGAGGGGAAAATGGAAAACTCGGGGGCTGAGGTCACTGTGGGTGGTCTTAGGGATGTTTCTGTAGATCCATCTGACCAAGTTCCAAGCTAGAAGTGTAATTAAATTAAATGATCAATGTCACACATTTGGAGGTTTTTATTTCAGTTGGGCTGATGTGGCGCATAATAGAATTGAAATTCAAAGCTGTAAGATTGCTACAGATCCAGGGACTGGTATTTCTTGGCATTCTTGGCAAGCCTTTCAATTGAACAAAATATATTTTTCATATACTCTTTCACTGGTACATTTTTCACAATAACCTTTCCACACACATTCCACACAGTGCACCACCTTCAGTTTTTTTTATTTTAGTATCCAATTATTGTTTACCCGCTTTTTCTCCCCATTTCAATCGTTATCTCAATTGATTCCTTGTCACTTCTGTTGTATCCGACTGGCTCACCTGCCAGTGAGGAGCCCCCACTGGGAGGACGTAGGGCCTTCGTCCTACTCCTCCCACCTAACTCCTCCCCGCTGACAGGTGCCACCCCCCAGCACATAGGATTACGGCCAGTGATAATCATCCCCCTCCCTGCACGCCTCGGCCGGTAAAATTCATTTTTGTATTTTTGTGACAATTTCTTGTTGTGTTCCAAAATATCACAGACAATAGGACGCTGCTGCAGCAACATTCCTTTTGCAGCGATACAGTAGGTTCCAAATAGAAAACAAAACACTGTAATGACCGGAATGTTGCCAGGCATCACCAAAAAGACTTCTTTAAATGAATGTTACACAGAATGACTAAAGAACAAGTCAAAGATGGAACAAGATAAGCTAATATCGTAGTACAATTACAGTACAAGAACTGAATGTGGCTGTAATTAGTAAGTTTGGACATAACATTCACTACTTACACTTTCAGCATTTTTAGACCTAGGCCTCATCTCTGCAGGGGAAGCGATCAGAGGTGGTTGACAAATGGAGGTTGTTGACAGGTCTGACCAAGATGTAGTTACTGTAGTCGCAGTCATGGTGACAGTACTAGTGAAAGCAAGTCTGTCAACTGCATGCTGCAAAGTGGAAAGGGAGAAAAGTACACAAGGTTCTAATCTGACACAACAATCTTTTGGAGAAACAATCAAGTAATCACTCATATACTGTAAATGATGAGTTGTGAAGTGTGAACTGAACCCAACCTTAACTGTCCCAAGTGAAAAGGCAACAGTGACAGGTGCTTTAGACGTGGAGGAAGGTTTAGGGGCATCAGTCTGTGTGTCTCTTGCACTTAGCCGGCTGATAGCACACTACAATGAAGACGAGAGGAGAGGGTGGGAGAGGGAAGGAAGAAGAGAGAAGCCATAATGTTGTGATTTCACTCATATTTTCAATCCTCCCTTTTATCATTCCATGTCACTCAACCTTGAATCCACTTAATCTACAAACTAACCTTAACTGTCTGAGGTGAAAAGGTAACAGGAACTGATGTCTTTGTTGATGTTGGAAATGCTGAGGCTGTTGACGATGTTACGGCAGGCTTTGGGACTTCAGTCTGCGTAATGGCAGATGTCAACGGTGCCATTGTAATGGTGGATGCAGATTTAGGAACATCGGTCTGTGAGGGTTTCACACTGAGACAGCTAACAGCACTCTGTGAAGAGTTGAGGGAGAGGGAAAGAGAGAAGCCATGTTTATCGGACCAATAAATAATACATCAAAATAGTCATGAGAAATTGAAACATACTCATGTCACATACCCATGGATGCATTACATGGTAATAATGTCATGATGTCACTCATCGTTTCAATCCTCCAAACTTTTAATATGTCATGTTACTTAACCTTGCATCCAATCTAAACAAACCTTAACTGTCTGAGGTGAAAAGGCAACAGGGACTGATGTCTTTTTTGACGTTGGAAATGCTGAGGCTGCTGACGACGTCAAGGCTGGCTTTGGGACTTCGGTCTGCGTAATGGCAGATGTCACCGGTGGCGGACTGATAGTGGATGCAGGTTTAGGGACATCAGTCTGCATGGGTTTTGCACTTTTGCACAGCCAGCTGACAGCACTCTGCGATGTAGACGACGAGAGGGGAGGGAAAGAGAGAAGCCATGCTTGTCTAATAAATGATACATTAAAATAGTAATGAGATTGAAACATACTCATGCCTTATACCAGGGGTCTTCAACATTTTCAGGCCAAGGACCCATTAGCTGAGAGAGAGAGATGAAGCAGGGAGGGACCCTCTCTACATATTGTATAAATGTGTGATACAGATTTCCATCGATTTCATAGACTTGTTTGACAGCACTATCATCAGTCTGTTGGATTTGTGTTTTTAGTTAACTTGACCATTCACTCTGTACTTGTTCTGCTCTTTTTTACCTCTACACCAAACCTATTTGCAGAAAATAGAACAAGGCATTGAGAGCTTGTAGATCTGGAATTTTTGGCTAAAGTTCTCCTCAGAATAGGGATGTGAGGGTTCAAGTTGTTAATTATTTTAAAAGAATGATCGTATCACAAAATTTGGCGCCCCCCCCCACCCCCTGTAGTAACTCTGAGGACCCCCTAGGGGTCCCTGTCCCCCTGTTGAAGACCCCTGCCATATACTGTACCTGATGGATGTAATACATTGTAATAATGTCACGTCAAGCAACCTTTCAGTCCTCTCCTACATTTTGTTATGTGACTTAACCTTGGATCCATTTAATCTACAAACTAACCTTAACTGTCTGAGGTGAAAAGGTAACAGGAACCGATGTCTTTGTTGATGCTGGTGATGCTGAGGTTGTTGAAAATGTCACGGCAGGCTTTGGGACTTCAGAATGTCTTCCACCGAGCAGACTCTCATCACACTGCTATGTGGGCAGGCAGGAGATAGGGTCAGGGGGAGGGCACTTGGGCAAATGATAACTCCATATATTTTAAATGTGTTTATTGTTTTGCTCAATTAATTTTATATTTTCTATACCAGTAATTGTGGTATCAAAACAGTTGAAACATAGCCAGACAGGCAGCTAACCTTGATTCTCTCTGGCGGATTGAAAAAAAAGTCAGTCAATGTAGGTGGTTCTGTGGATGCTTTTGTATAGGCATGATCTGACCACGCATCAGGCTAAAGGGTGTTCAGCAAAGGGGGGAAACATTATACATATGAAGACCTAACACATAAACAAACAAATCATGAATTAACCTTTAATCATGTGAATTGTTTGGAATTGAGACAACTCAATGTATGATGGTGAATTGTTAAGTTAAAATGTAGACCTATATTAGTATTGTTTTTTAAACAAAATATCCCCCGGGTCAAAATGACCCGCGAACAGAACTAAGGTGAATCTGAACAGAACTTAAGGGTTAAACAGACATCATCTGGCCAAACAACAGTGCACCACCTTCTGTTCTCTCTCTTCTTCTTCTTCTTCTTCTTCTTCTTCAACAACAACAACGTTCAGCTCCTCCACATCTGTTGCCTCATCGTCATCGGTTTCAACTGAATCTGTGGAGGAGCTGAGGTGGAGGAGCGGTGGTGGAGGAGCTGCTCGTTTTAAGCACGGTTCCTCCTCGTCCTCGTCTTTCACACATCGTTTCCGTCTGTTTTCCATGGTGTTTTCTTTCACGGGTTTCGTCGGGGTATCTTCCATGTTTAGTTTTAACTGCCGTACACTCGCCTGCCTCGGTTATGTTTCCGGATGTAATACGTTTTCTTGGCACTCTTCCGGTCTGAAGACAGCTTCCTGTTCCCAGCTTAACTGTGTCCTCTTCATAACTCTATGTTCCTCTTTCATACTTAAGTTATTACTAGTTCTATATACAAATAATCAGTGTGTTATTATATATAGTGTGGCATACACAATTGTGTGTTTAATTTTGGACATGCTCACGAGGTGTCAGATCAAATAAAACCCAAAAGATCAAATAGGTCCAAATCGATATTATAACTCCTGGTCCAAACCGGTCCAAACCATAGAGTATATATAAAAGGTCCAAACAGACCTACACTGAATATTAGGAAAGTCTACCATCTGGTGGCCAATAGAAGTACTACACATACATGTTACCATCATGTAGTAAGCTATGTGTACTAGTATTTCTGTACTTCTGTTGGCCACTTCAGACAATAATATTATCAGAAACTCATAAAGAGATAGCCTTGAATGACCATAACAGGTCTGTAATTCTGTGGAGGCTACTAACACATGGGACCAACAACTGGACCGTCCATTTTTACACACTGTCAGAGTTGTGGTGGTCCTTGCAAATAAAACGTTTGAGAACCACAAGTAGGCCTACTAGTAGTGGACTCATAATGTGCCACAGTAGTAAATCAGTGTAGGGCCCCCAATATAAACAAGCCAAAAGCTTTCTTGAGGTTTTTTATCCATTTAGTTGACCATGTACCTGCGTGAACTGTACTGTCCTGTACATTTTCCTATGCAAACCTCTAATAAAATCCTCAATCGACCAATCAATCAATGTCATACATATTCTGAAGAAAAGCTTTGACATTCAGTAACTGGTTATGATCAAAATAACAATAATATGGACGTATGGTGTGTAAAACAGAAAATCTAAACTTTGCCACAGACAAGGCTAAGTCTTTGCCACGGCCACATTGTCTGTGTATGGACATATTGATGACCCCTATAGGCTACTATTTAATACCTAAACATTTGAATACTAATTAATCTCACATGCTAATTTATTTGATATACTAAATAAAATATAGTATGGCATTTTGAACACAATTCTCAGATTGTGGAAGAGACCAGCTTGAGAGACTGTGGGACGTCCAGTTTAACTACACAAAGGAGTCTGATAATTCAGAACTTAGATCGATAACATCCCTCTCGATAATTGTATTGGATTCAAATGCGATATCACAAAGATGTTTCAATCACTTGCATTTGCCACTTCCTCTCCAGCTTAAATACAACAAATTCTACTTCGAACAAATCAATTCAGCATGGCATGGCAAATGAGGGGGCATGAAAGGTAATGGCAATGGCGTTAAAGGACAACTTTGTTTTTTTACAACAAGGATTCATATTTTAGATTGTAATTAGAGAAAAGAAAAGATGAGTGTTAAAATGTTTTCATTTAGCCTACTGCTTTCTATTGTTTTAGCGATTTTAGTATTTTGATTTCAGTGGGTGGGGGCATGCGTACAAGTGGCTAAATATGTCTTTTTAGACTCAATAAGCTATCAATTTCTATATTAGCCTACTATTTACACCAGCCCCCATAAGTAATCTGCTCATGAAAGATTGTGGTGCATCTTGGGAATGGGCCTACTGTGTCTAAGAGATATTTAGCCTCTTGCATGCATGCCCCCAACCTGCATGGGGGCATGCATGTAAAAATGTGTTAAAATCACAAAAAACAGTCAGTCAGCATACAGGGCAATGAGGGCATGAAGAATATTGTTCATTGATTTGGAATGTTTTGAAACATGTTGTGTGATAGAAATTTAAATAGATCACATGTTGCAGTGAAGTAAACTTTTTTGGTTTTGCCCTGAATGCCTTGTTGTGCCGGCCCTGGGGGCCAGATAATAATAACCAATTGTGTGCCTTTCTACAGAGCATTTAGATATTTTACCAGTCCACATGCTGATTCTGTGCTCTTGTCATATTTTCCAGACTGGAATTTCAAATTAACCTCACACAAAAGCCCACAGCCTTTGCTTTGGACAATAGATTCCAAAAACCTGTTGTAGGCCTATATGCCCAAACACCCTGACCTTGACTAATCCGTGCCTGTATGGCCACCGGTGTTCAACTGTGTGCCCTTACTACATTTCCCCCCCTTTCCATACAGTATAGCCATATGGTGATTTTCTCTAGCTGCTATAGAGCATCAACCATTTAGTTAGAAGAATGCAACGTTTTGCTATCTTCTCCTTCTTCTTCGTATTTTTCATTTTATGTTCAATCAGTGTTGTGAGCTTGTCCCTATATGTTATGGGGGTCCCTGGGCCTGGCATAAAATATTTTAAAATGGGTTCTGCAGCCATGATTTGGGGGGTCCTTGATGTGAAAGTGTTTAAGTGTTTGAGAACAATATAAACTAAACTATGTGAAATCAACACTTAGCCATAATACATTGGGGGCTTTGAGGGAATTCGGGCCTCCTCCACTCCAGCCCCTCGACCCCGGCTGGGTGGTCTGCAGTGGTGGGAAAAGTAGCCTACTATTTTTACTTGAGTAAAAGTACCAATACTGCAAATAGAAATACTCTGAAGTATGTTGATGTACTTGAGTAAAAGTACAAAAGTAGACTATTGGTATCAAAATGTACTCAAAGTACCAAAAGTAGAAAGTACTCACTATGCGGAATGTCATGTTTCACAGGAAATGTAGGCTAGTCTATAAAATGTATAAAAACATTTTGAAATTTGCAGATCTACAAGCTCACATAATGTGTTGCATTGTAGATCGTCTATTTTCAAATGGCCAAAACATAAGGCTGAAGTGGGTAATACAAATCTAAATCTACAAAGTAACTCAAGTAGCTAAACCCAAATAAATGTAGTGGAGTAAAAGTACACTATTTGGATCCTATTTGTATATAGTGGAGTAGAAGTAAAAGTAGGCTAGTGGAAATACTCAAAGTAAAGTACAAATAACTAAAAATTGTACTTTGAGTAAATGTACTTGGTTACTTTACTCCACTGGGTGGTCTGGAAGGCGTGGTCTTCTTCAGATGGAGAGAAGAAGAGGAGCGGAAAATAGATCGAGATTCGAGCGCAGATACAGCTCCGTGAAGTCAGCTGCATTAGCGTTTCCGGCCTGGGAGCAGGCTGCATTAAGCGAAGCTCCAGCCTTCAAAATAAAAGTCCACTAAATAATGTTTATTTAAAAGACACAAATGTATTTTAGAAATACGTGTATGATGTATGTCTCTATACTAGTGTACTTCTAATTGTCCTAACACATTTTCCAGGTTCTTTCAGATTGAAATTCGTGGTATGCGAGCCATTAAAGGCTTTGATTCGGCTCTCACGACAACAGATGTGGATGTGATTTTATGCAATGCAAATCCCAATATGTGTGAATCCATACCATTACCATTACTAACATTTTTAAAACAGACATCTGCTTTCCAAACAGGTCACATACGGCTTGAAGCAGCAGCAAAACAGTCAGCAGCCAAGCAGTCAGCAGCCAAGCAGTCAGAAATGTTTAGAAATGCGCTTGAGAAAATTGAAGTGGCCAACACGCATGCAGTGTCATTAGTGTCTCAGCAATTGTCTAGAACAGTCGTATGGACCATGCCTGAAAATGCCTGAAAATGTCACTATTTTGAGCGAGTGGCTGCACTGGACAGCCAACAGAAATTGATTTTACACCTCTCCTGCTTAGCGGAGAGTGTGGAGTGATAGAGGAGGTCTCCCCAAACGCGTGCGTGTCTCCAAAGTGCCGACGCAAAGAGCCGTCTGCTCTCCAGCGCCAACTAGAGTTTGAAAATGCCTGAAAATGTCACTATTTTGAGCGAGTGGCTGCACTGGACAGCCAACAGAAATTGATTTTACACCTCTCCTGCTTAGCGGAGAGTGTGGAGTGATAGAGGAGGTCTCCCCGAACGCGTGCGTGTCTCCAAAGTGCCGACGCAAAGAGCCGTCTGCTCTCCAGCGCCAACTAGAGTTTGAAAATGCCTGAAAATGTCACTATTTTGAGCGAGTGGCTGCACTGGAAAGCCAACAGAAATTGATTTTACACCTCTCCTGCTTAGCGGAGAGTGTGGAGTGATAGAGGAGGTCTCCCCGAACGCGTGTGTGTCTCCAAAGTGCCGACGCAAAGAGCCGCCTCCTGTCCAGTGCCCAATTTGTAAAGGCTATGCACTCCAGTGAACTGCATTTATCCATTTATAATGTTTTTCTAATGTTAATAAAACTTTTTTTTTACCCAGAAACACAATTAGCATTTAGTGTGTTCGTTTTAATGCTTAATCTATATTTTGAATGTGCATATCATGGGACAATTACTCGTTTTTCAACATTTTTCAATTGTCTCAGGGATACTCTTATTCTGAAGAGAAGTTTGAAAATGTCTGAAAATGACACTATTTTGAGCGAGTGGCTGCACTGGACAGCCAACAGAAATTGATTTTACACCTCTCCTGCTTAGCGGAGAGTGTGGAGTGATAGAGGAGGTCTCCCCGAACGCGTCTCCAAAGTGCCGACGCAAAGAGCCGTCTGCTCTCCAGCGCCAACTAGAGTTTGAAAATGCCTGAAAATGTCACTATTTTGAGCGAGAGGCTGCACTGGAAAACCAACAGAAATTGATTTTACACCTCTCCTGCTTAGCAGAGAGTGTGGAGTGATAGAGGAGGTCTCCCCGAACGCGTGCGTGTCTCCAAAGTGCCGACGCAAAGAGCCGTCTGCTCTCCAGCGCCAACTAGAGTTTGAAAATGTCTGAAAATGACACTATTTTGAGCGAGTGGCTGCACTGGACAGCCAACAGAAATTGATTTTACACCTCTCCTGCTTAGCGGAGAGTGTGGAGTGATAGAGGAGGTCTCCCCGAACGCGTGCGTGTCTCCAAAGTGCCGACGCAAAGAGCCGTCTGCTCTCCAGCGCCAACTAGAGTTTGAAAATGCCTGAAAATGTCACTATTTTGAGCGAGTGGCTGCACTGGAAAGCCAACAGAAATTGATTTTACACCTCTCCTGCTTAGCGGAGAGTGTGGAGTGATAGAGGAGGTCTCCCCGAACGCGTGTGTGTCTCCAAAGTGCCGACGCAAAGAGCCGCCTCCTGTCCAGTGCCCAATTTGTAAAGGCTATGCACTCCAGTGAACTGCATTTATCCATTTATAATGTTTTTCTAATGTTAATAAAACTTTTTTTTTACCCAGAAACACAATTAGCATTTAGTGTGTTCGTTTTAATGCTTAATCTATATTTTGAATGTGCATATCATGGGACAATTACTCGTTTTTCAACATTTTTCAATTGTCTCAGGGATACTCTTATTCTGAAGAGATCGGCACCGGAAGTATTATTGCAGCTAACGCTAATGCAGCTGACTTCACATAGACCGCAGATACAGACAGAGATCCTAGTATAGAACACATTGATGATGATAGCGTATCAAATCTATAGCCTAATATTGAGAAGCCTCTAGTTTGTTGTGTAAACAAAGTGCTGTGGGGGAGACCGGAGAAAACCCACGGAGCAGCAGAGCTAAAGGAAGGAGAACGGGATTCATTCGTGCTCTCCTGTGCACTGCTCTTGACGGATTTGCAATTTTTGCAGAAGGATTCCAGTGTCGACCCTTTGATCCTGAATCGGACGGATTGGCAATGGATGATGACGACTGTGCCACTGAGATATGGAACTGATGAGCATTTCCTTCAACAAATGGTGAAAACCGAACACGGACATATGCTGTAGTAGGCTATTAGAACCGTTATTGATCTATAATTGCAAATTGCAATAGCCAGCTTGCCTTGGTGTAATAACAGGAAAATGAATTCAATGGCCGTTGGTAGACTAACGTTGTGTGTTGGTGTTTACTGTTGTAGTGGTGGAATAGCTTACACAAGTGGTTTATACTTTCTGACTAAACTAATGCTATACACAACACAACACTGATATAATAGCCTACGTGGGGGGGGGGGGGGGGGGGGGGGGGAGAAGAAAAGAAATAAAAGTCAAACAAAGTAAAATAACTATGCTTTGCAGTCCAAAATAACTATTTATTTATTTATTTATTTATTTGATTTAGCCATTCCACTATACTTCTCAAATTATGATGGAATGCAACATAATTCCTATGCAATTACAGCAACTGTTGCTTCTTCTTCCTTATTTTTCATTAGCAGCCTATTTTAATTAGCCTTCACTGATTGTGTAGGCTATAATAGGCCTATATAGCCTAATTCACTGTGATCTACTCTGCTCGTTCACCAGTCAGCAGCATCACATATGAACAGACACATGAAACAGGAAAATCCTAATAATAATAGGCAACAACAGTGCATCCATCCAGATCTGAACAGAGCTTACATTTTAGTCATTCTTGCATGTCATTCTTCGTGTTGAAAGGCTGTTTTCACCCCCATTTTAAAGTGCCTATGGGTTCAGGGTTGCCAAGTGATTTGATGGCTTCATAGATTTGAGTTGTGTAATTGACATGTGTTTTGGTTTGTTTGTTTGTTTGTTTACACATTATCCTTGCTAATAACGTATATCATCACACACAAATTTTTTTAGGATTTGATGTAGTAGTAACTCTGGGGACCTAGGCTCGGGCCACCTGTTGAAGACCCATGGCCTTAACAAATATTCCTTACAAGTGCTGCTTTTTTAACTCAATAATTTTTCTTTTTAGCTTTTAATAATATACCGTGAATTTTAGCTGACATTGAAACAATTATCAGACACAATTCTGTTTAGTGCATTGAATATGGATAAAATGTAAACAAATACGTCTCCAAAAATATCAATTTTGGGGGAAATGTTTGAAGGTTTATGTATTTGACACTACAGTATGTGACTGATGTTGACAATGGACAATGGCATGTAACACTGATGGTCCTTTTACCAGGGATGGACTTCCTCTGGTCCTTCTTGGTCCCCCATTAATGGATTCCCCTGGGGGCGAGGCCCAGCCGGGCAGCAGTGTGGGGAACTACACCACTGAGACGTCTGCTGCAAACTTCATCAATGAACTTGGCATCTCAAGGTGGGCATAAACAAGAAGTTTACGGGTCTGATAATGATGTACAGTGGCGTGCATGTTCACATCATGTATTACTTAAGTCCATTTTTCAAATATATATTATTTTATATTTGGACAAAATAGACAACTTTACAATCGAGGTGCCCAGATGTCCCTAGTGCCCACATGGCCTGTATCTCATGAGACATGCACCCAGGCAGTGCACTAATTTCAGAGCAACAGTCCCCCCTAGGCCACTGCATAAATGCCTCACCAGGATATGTCATAATATAATTATGCACATTGCAGGATGATGAACACTATTAATTTAAAATATTCCTTTTCCGTCCCAAATTTTTAGCCCCACTAGTGAGAGTGGGGCTCTAAGGATTAAAACCATACTGGTTGTAAGGAGTAGCACAATCTCTGTATGTTTTAAACTTTCCCAAATATCACCAAAGTACCATTGTCAAACTGTTTGGTAATGTGTTTTCATATGAACTGTTTATGGCTATATACTGCTTTGAAATTCTTTTTAAATATGTTTACAATTGTACTCTCTGACTAGCACCTCACCAATATGCACTTTCTCTAAATGTTATCCCTCAACCAAATCATACTATTTGTTATAGGTATTGTTATAAGTAGATAAATAATAATAACATACATAATAATTGCCATATTTGGGAGTATTGCACCCAATCTAATTCATACTACGCACAAAATACACTTCTTGTTTGACCTTCCATTTCTTTGTTCCTAGGGTGGTCTCTATAGCGACCAGCTTAACGACCACAACCACAGAGGCCATTTTGATTGGAAACTTAACAGGGTTCACAGAAGGTGATGATCTAGAACAGATCCACCAGTCCTACCGTCCTTCTGTGCTGAGTTCTGTGAAGAGGAACTCTGTCCTACATGGAGTCATTGTGGCAGCGCAGGCGATCGTCCTCCTCTCCATTTTCCTCCTGTCCAGCCTCGGAAACTCGGCGGTCGTCATTGTAATCATTAAACACCGACAGCTGAGAACGGTGACCAATGCCTTCATCATGTCGCTGTCTCTGTCAGACTTCCTCTCTGCCGTCCTGTGTCTGCCTTTCTCCTTCCTCATGCTCTTCAGCAAAGACGGCGTTTGGATGTTTGGAGATCGTTTCTGCATAGCCAATGGATTCTTCAACATGTGTTTTGGCATTATCTCCACCCTGACCATGACCCTCATCTCCTTCGACAGATACTATGCCATAGTAAGGCAGCCGCAGGCAAAGATTGGGCGCCAGAGAGCAGTTCAGTTACTGGCAGCTGTTTGGTTAACTGCTGTTATTTTCTCTTTGCCTTGGTATCTGTTAGTCCGAACTCCTAAAGAGGTCCATAAGCAGGGTTTCTACCACTGTATGTATGTATTTCACTCTGGGATGTCCCGCCTGGGGACAGCTTATAGTGTCTCTCTCATAGCCATATGTTATCTATTACCCTTCTCCCTCATGTGCTTCTGTCATTATAACATCTGTAAGACAGTTCGTCTTTCTGAAATCCGTGTCAGGCCTGTGACCACGTATGCCTACTTACTACGATTCTACAGTGAAATGCGAACCGCTACCACTGTACTAATTATGATTGTATTCATTATCTTGTGCTGGGGGCCATATTGTTTAATGGGGTTAGTTACAGCAATGGGGAACTACACATTCAACCCCACTATGGACACAGTGGCTATCTGGCTTGCCTGGGCCAATGGGGCAATTAACCCTTTAATCTATGCCTTGAGGAACCCCAATATATCCATGTTACTGGGACGCAACCGGGAAGATGGCTATCGAACGAGGAATATCACAGCCTACTTATCCAGTCAAACGCAGAACCGGGAGATTCGGCCAAACCGGACAGACCGAATCAGGGACCGCTACATAAGTCGAGTTGGAGTGAACAACAGCCATCTGTCAAGTTCGTGTCCTGGAAATGGAGGCGGGGGAGGGGAGGTGGCGATGTGGGCCTGTAAGAATCCAGCTGTGTTCTTCTGTCGAGAGGCTCAGCCTGACCCAGCCACTGAAGCCACATCTCCAAAGGTCAAAACGGCTGACACGTGCTTGTGACAGTCTTTTGAAGTTTGTTTGTATCCAGAGTCCTGAACGTGGATTTCATTAGAGCAGTGGTTTTCAACCTTTTTGTCGAGGTCCATTATTTATTGGCCGTTTGAGATTTTGCCTCTCAGAACCAAGTCTTTGAATATTTTGTTGTCTTTGGATAAGATTTTGTCCACAATTCCATGCTCAAAATAACAATTCTCCCACATTCTCTAATTGTGTAAATGCAAGACGCACATGTTCCATTTGGTTTTCAATTTACGCTCTCAAAAAGATCTAATAAGGGTCCATTTGGTTACCAACTCCATCATTTAGCTGGGGACCACCTGGAACCCCCTCAAGGACCACTGGTTGAAAGCCGCTGCATTAGAGGGAATACAATTATGTGCAATTATTTGCCTTTAACCATTTGAATCCTAGCATCCCTCTAATGGGTACGTCACAATATGTGAACATTCTGTGAAAATAGCACATATAATCTACAAGATTAGCTCACAACGCAACACATCATGTAATGTTGATATTTGGTGTAAAGGGGACAGACATAAACCTAGACGGACAGACCCCTAGGGTTTAAGTGGTTAACTCTCGTTGCCCCTGGTTCAAGCAGCGTCAAATCTGTGACAAAGATCTCTATCTGTCACAGATGGATAAATATCAAATAATCTGTTTATATATAAATGTGTATGCATATGTATGAGCCATGTTTGATTATTTAATTATGATTTCATGAATCCTGAAAAAAGCAATCCATGGAAAACTTTATACTCTTAAAATCAATGTGAAATGTATTATGACAGTATGTGTAATAAGTAAAACACTTTTTACATGTTTTGCGTTAGTTTCTATTGTACATTTTCTAAATGTCTTGTGACATGGACAATAGAGAAGTGTTGCACACTGATCACCAGTAAGACTCCCTAATCGGGAGATAAGCGACCGTCAGGTCGCATACACAAACTTTTGAAGGCAATGGTAGGCAATCAGGATCTGTAGGCCAAAATCTGTAGGAGCAGTGTTCAAAAATGTGTTTTGCTCAAATTGGCCTGATGGTGGCGCTAGAAGAGGGGCATGTGAGAAATAAGGGACGGAGGTTGTGGATTGCCATCCAAGTTGCATGATTTTAGGCCAAAGTCTGTAGGAGCAGTGTCCAAAAAATGTGTTTAGCAAATCGTCATATGGTCTCAATTGGCCACATGGGGGCACCAGACAATCAAGAACAAGCAAGTCAGGTGTCATAACAGCAACAGCCAAACCAGGATAATTAAGCATAATATATGATATAAAGGGTCGTTGGATCTCATTAAATATTAAGTATGTACATATGAATGGATATACCAATTAGACCAATTAGTTTATGAATGAATATGTAAGTAAGTAAATATAACAAAATCTTGTCTTCACAGATGCCTGTAAAGGTCTTGCAGTGTAGTCTGTGTTCAGTATGCCAAAGTAAAGGCAGGAGTAATTCCCAAAATGCCGTAAATTAAGGTCAAAATCTGTGGCTACATGTGGACCTCTGACAGCCTGTGACGCCAGTCAGCTACAGTCGTTTATCTACTAGTAAGACACCCTAAGGGCGAGAAGCGACCTTCGCGCTGAATCAACAGAGACTGAAACAAAATCTCCATATATGGGCATTCTTAGATATGGGCTTAATATTGATGACATCAGGGATCTCCATATATGGGCATAAAAGGGATGGAATTAATTTGCAAAAGTATGGTTGCCGAGACGCAAGTCACACTTGCAAATGAATTCTGTCTTGCCCATTTATGGAGCGTGACATGAGCTGTAGGTTTTCATAGTAAATGCGACCTACGGTCCCAAAAACATTATCTAATGACGTCTGACTCCAAGGGCACGGTTTCAGTCTGATCGCAGAGACCCATCATCGACTTTTAAAATGTAAGTTGTATATATTTCAAAAACTATGTTAATGGAAGTACTTCTGTGGCGAGCTTGCAGAGCACTAGTGGTGAGGTGAGTCTTTCAAGATTACAATGGAAAATGGGACGTGAGTGCAGTTTTGTCTGCAAGGGGGCGTTTATGCCACAGTTTGGGAGACAGGAAGGAGAGTAGTCTAGGTGTGTATGTGGAATGTTGTTCAGGGTGTTTTAGGGAAGTCTCGCAGAATTCCTGTGTTAGCTGATCTAAGTGAGTGGAAAGGCCCACAACCCTTCCCACTCACTTAGATCAGCTAACACAGGAATGGATCATATTCTGAAGGTACAGGGGTGCCATTAGCCTGGCGTTGCCAGACTCATTCACACTGCAGGGGGGGGGGATGATGGCCCTGCAAGGCTAGGGTGCCATGCCTTTGGTTACCTCGTAGGCCAACACCAGTGTTTATTGTACTGGATGCAATTAGCAACCTGAAGCCATTGAAGGGAACACACACACTGAATGTTTTGGGAGGTTGAAGACCAGGCATTCTGGATCATTTGGACTTCAGTGTGATTTCAGTCGGTCGTCCAGAACCTAAAGTCTTTGATGTCATCGATATGATGTCATAGTCCTGACATCATAGACTGACCTGCCTCCTTATATGGGCAGGCATATCATCAATAAGTCATGATGAGTCGGATCTGAAGGCTTCTAGTTGTGTGGCCTATAAGTTTGGTGAAGACGGGTGAACCACTGGACTAAAGGAAATGCTATTAAGCCGTCACAACTGCTGTGAGCTATGAACAAGTGACTGCCCCAACCTGAATATCCATCGTTAAACAGCTTTTAGGACCCAGAATCACTCTACCCATGCTACTTAGGTGAGAATTCACTTTAATAATACATGGCAGAGGTCAAGGTCAAGAAGGAGTTGAATGATGCTGATGTTGTGGAGATAGAAAACAGGATAAAGGCACTATGCCAGCAGTTCCCGCATGGTATCACAGACCAGGTGATCCAGAATGACATGCCTCACCTGCTGCCCCAGCAGAGAGCCATGGTCCTCAACAGACTGGTGAAACTGGGGCAGCTGGAAATCGGAAACAGAAAGGGCACTGGACCCATTTTCATCATGAAGGACACGCAGACAGTCAGCAAGATGAAAGGTTCAGACATCCAGGAGAGATTGGTTTACCAGGTCATCGAGGACACGGGAAGCAAAGGCATCAAGAGCAGGGACATACGCTTTAAGAGCAACCTCCCTCTGAATGAAGTAAACAAGATTCTCAAGAGCCTGGAGAGCAAGACACTCATTAAAGCTGTCAAGACGGGGGCTGCCTCTGCGAAGGTGTATATGTCATACAACCTGCGGCCTGATCTCTCGTTGACCAGAGCAGACTTGTACACTGACCAGGTCTTTGTGGAGGTACTCAACCAGCAGTGTTGCAAGTTCCTTCAGAGCAAGGCCGAGGCAGCGAGGGACAGCAAACAGAGTCCCATGGCTCAGAGGAACAGCTCCTATGCCATGCCACACGAAGTTTGGAAATACATACGTGACCTTGGTATCAGCAAGGTGGACCTGTCCATGGAGGAAATAGAGACCATTCTCAACATGCTGATTTATGATGGCAAGGTGGAGATGACCATCGTCGCTGTCAAGGAGGGGACAGAGGGCAGCATAGATGGACAGATGAAGCTGTACCGAGGCGTGAGCCCCATCATACAGCCCACTGGACTGGTCAGAGCCCCCTGTGGACTCTGCCCGGTGTTTGATGACTGTCATGCGGGAGGTGAGATCTCTCCAGCCACCTGTATATACATAAAAGAGTGGTTGGACTTCTGAACAACAGACTGACGCACTGACCTACTGTCTTTCCTGCCACTTAATGTGTCATAATATGTCCGTGGAGGAAATACCTAAACCATATTCCTCAACAATGCAGCAATACAATAAGAACAATAACAGGGACAATACAAAACGAAATAGCAACTAGAATGATGCAATTTGAAATTGCAAGTGTGGTTGCTGAAACGTTGAGTCATGCTGCCCTATTCACGGCCCGCCCACTCAGCATCCCCCCGGTGCTCAAGTAACGTTTTGAAGGGGAAAAACTACTAATATCACAGAAAATCACAGAAATCGCAAATTTAATGCAATTTCCGAATAGTACAGTATAAAATACGGCTAGCATGAACAAGAACACAAGATAGTAAAAGGTACAAAGCGTTATAATTTACTTTACCGTTCGAAATAATGATTTGTTGGCTTTAAGTCCAGCAATTTCTGTGATATTTTACCCTTCTAAACTGACGTCAGCACCAGGAAGTTGCTGAGAAATTTGCTGAGTGGGCGGGCCGTGAATAGGGCTTCTTGCAAATGAATTTCTTCTTACCATTTGAATTTTGCCCATTCAAGTCAATGGGGAAAATGTATTCACTAATAATAAATTAATGGCCATATATGGAGATTTCTTGTCCCTTTTATGCCCATATATGGAGATCAATATTAAGCCCATAGCTTGGAATGCCCATATATGGACATACTGTGTCAGTCTTTTGTGGTCTATGATGTCAGACATCTATGATGTCATCTCCATATTTGGTAAAAAAAATAAATAATAATCTATCTATAAATGCGAGAAGTCTCTGCGTGTCTGTCTGTGTGTCTGTAATCCGCGTATCTCGAGAACCGTTCGTCCCACCGGCTTCAGATTTGGCACGCGCGTTCCCCGCCGCGGCACGGAGTGCAGTGCCGGGTCTCGACTCGACCCGACGCGCGGTTTTCCCGAACCGGCGCGAAACGTTCGGAATCTCCTTATGCGGGGTTGATTGTTGACATCAGGCTGTTCCGGAGGAAATCGGCGCAGGCGCTGACTCATTGTGACATCACTTCATAAAAGGCTCTGACATCACGTACGCCACATGAGTCAACAAAAAATGCCATGGTTACGTATTCTGATGTTCCTATATGGGCATAAAAGGACACAGGCAAACATGTGGTCAAAACGGCTCTTATGACAACAGGTATAATGGGGTTTGCAATAAAGGGTGGGGCATTCATTCCCTATTTCAAATTCGGCACGCGCGTTCCCCGCCGCAGCAGGTAGTGCAGTGCCCGGCCTCGACCCGATCCGATACGCGATTTTCTGGAACCAGCACGAAAGGTTCAGATTCTGATGTCTGACATCAGGGTTTTCCGGAACCGGCACTGTGTCTGCATAGATCTCCATTTATGGGCATAAAATGGATGCAGACAGACAGATACGGATATCTCCTTATATGAGCATAAATGTACACAGGCAAACAGATGGTCAAAGATCTCCATATATGGGCATAAAATGGACGTAAAAAGACAGATACATATATCTCCATATATGGGCATAAATGGACACAGGCAAACAGATGGTCAAAACGGGTCCTATGACAACAGGTATAATGGGGTTTGCATTAAAGGGGGAACCAGCACTGTGTCTGCAACACAGTCGGAGGCACAGACAGATACAGAGATCTCCATAATGGGCATAAAGGGACACAGACAAACAGATACAGAGATCTCCATAATATATGGGCATGAAATGGATGCAGACAGACAGATACAGATATCTCCATATATGAGCATAAATGGACACAGGCAAACAGATGGTCAATTCAGATCCTACAGAGATCTCCATATATGGGCATAAAATGGACGCAGACAGACAGATAACTCCATATATGGGCATAAATGGACACAGGCAAACAGATGGTCAAAACGGGTCCTACAGAGATCTCCATATATGGATATAAAATGGACGTAGACAGACAGATATCCCCATATATGGGCATAAATGGACACACACAAACAGATGGTCAAAACAGATCCTATGACAACAGGTATAATGGGGTTTGCATTAAAGGGCAGGGCATTCATCCCCTATTTACATTGTTCCCGAGTTGGCCAGGGCGCCGACTAGACGCTCGGCGGCCGAGCTTCTAGTAATAATAATATACACACACATTTCATACTATGTACTATGCGAATTCACGCGAGAGAATTATTATTATTATTATGGTCCACCGGAAGGGGAGGGAACCGGGGACTCCAGGCCCCGCCCTCAGCCCGCCCCCTGCGCAATAAAGGGGCCGGGCCGGAGCGGTGATGTAATCGGGGTAAACAATAAAGATGGCGACGCATGGAGCCAGTGGTGTCAACGGGATTATCCCTGAACCCCCGAAAAACGCCAAGAAACTGACCGAGCTGCCAGCCGAGCTGCTGGAGTTGATCCTGTGCTCGCCCGTCCTCAAACACGACGACATCTGCAACGTTTCCTGCAGCTGCAAGAGGCTGCATGATGTGTGTCACGGCAGAGGGAAGGTTTGGGGACACCAATATAAACTCAGGTGGTGATATACATTTAGATTTTATTCTTCTTCCTCTCTCTGGGTGCTACAGACACATTTTCCTTATCTGCTTGTTTGGCAGACTATACTGTTGTTTCTCAGTTTGGTTTAAGGTTATTTTTCTTTCGCTGCAAATTCCATAGGAGCTGTCAGAACGTTGACGTTCTGCTGATGTAATTTAACATCACGCTGCAGCCAGGCCACAGACATGCTTTACTATGCAGTCACTTTAAGACACTCCACAGTATGAAATCCAGACAGAGTGTTCATTTAACTCTGAGAGAGTCCACATGTAACCAAATGGACCCTTATTTTGGGTCTCTTGAGTAACAAATGGCATTTGTCAAATGGATAAATGAACACTGGGGGATTTTACTGTGTATACTGCAAGTCTATAAGCTCAAGTGTTTTTGTTCAAGTGACCTTGGATGTTTCATGTGAACTGCAAAAGAATGCAGTTCTTCTGGCACAAAAAAAAACACCTTTTGGACAAGTTATTATCGAGCAGATTGCAATGCTTTTGTCTTTACAGAGGGAAGGAAGGCAGTAATCTGTTGTAGTACTTCTTGGTTGTCAGTACTCTCAGATGATTTTATTGTGTCAAAATGACACAATAAAATATATTATGAATATGCTTTTATGATCTGTGCAATCATATGGATAAGTTTATTAATGTATGCTGAACTTTAGTAATATAAACTAAACATGTATTGTTTGTGAAATGATGTCAGGTTGAACAGTTTTTAAACTGTCTGCATTTAACCATGGAATTAATTGTTCTTAACAGATGGCCAAGGTTACAGAAGTATTATCGTCAAAATGAGTCTTGTGACTGGCTCAGAGAGTACCGAACGCGACATGTCGTTGGTTTACAGATCAGAAGGACGGTAGAATCAATCTCCAAGAGATTCTTCACAGAGGTTGTAAGTATCCCCTCTAAGCGCAACCTTAATGTTACCATTCTCACTATGTTGGATTAGAATTGAAGCCGGCCCTACGGTAACTTTACGGTAAAAGTAGGCCATTAACTCATTGAATGCCCTTTTCAAGATGGCTGCCAAGTACCAGGATGCCACGTTCTTAAATTTCTAGTGCACGGATAAATTTTTAGTGCACGGATCGTGCATGCCCATGCACCATATATGCACCATATGTGTAGTACTTTTTAACAGCTTTCAAACAAAAAAATTCGCTTGGAAATCCGTTCAGGCATTCATGAGATATAAGCCTTCAAAGTCAGACAAAACAAACACTGCCACCTTCCTAAATTTCTAGTGCACGGATCAATTTTGAGTGCACGGATCGTGCACGTCCATGCCTAGATCATGCACCATATGTGTAGTACTTTTTAACAGCTTTCAAACAAAAAAATCCGCTTGGAAATCCGTTCAGGCATTCATGAGATACAAGCCTTCAAAGTCAGACAAAACAGCCATTTTTGACATTTTGAAAGATGTGTTTGTTATGGGGCTAAACATGCAATTTTGCAATTGCGATCATGCCTAATACATTTGAGGCATTTTTAGAATTTTTTTTATAAAAAAAAATTTTGAGATTTTTTTTTTTTTTTTTTTTTTCCAAAATGGCTTCCAACTCGGGAAACTCGGGCTGTGGCAGCCTGGGACTACTGTAATAACTCGGGAAACTCGGGCCTTGGCAGTCAATGAGTTAATAGGTTGTTAGTGGTGTATTACTGGCCAAATGAGGCAGAAAGACATTTTAAAAAGTAGTCTACTCTTGCCAAATAGAGATCAATGAGACCAATTTAAAGCTATACTGTGTAAGTTGCTCAACTAGTGGTCAGTAGCGCCCGCGTCTTTCGGACGTTTTTCGCCGCGGACCGGGCCTCACACCCCCCCGTCACCCCCGCGTCTGCCTCCACCTCGCCGAGATCTATCTTTGGAGGGGTCCCTGGTTCCTGTGCGTTCAGGCATTCCGGAGAAACGGAGTGTTTCACCCGAGTATAGATAGAGACACACGGGCGCCTACAAATATGGCCGCCCTATTGTGATAGCTAGCGACCCCACTTCAAGATGCGCTGTGATTGGCCGGCAGTGTATAACCCTCGCTGTGATTGGCCGGTAGTGTATGATGACGTCATTTTGCCGGGAAATCCCGCCCCTGTCACTGCTAGAAGAAAATATATAAAGAGAAGGCTTCAGAAGCTGAAAATAACGGAGTGGGTGTTCTAAAACTTTAGCGATTTAAGAGTTAGGACAATTTTAAGATTTGTTTTATAAAAAAAGTTACATGGTATAACTTTAAGTCTGCTTGATGTTTATTGAAAACTTGTTTGTCCTGCGGTAATATTTGCTGCAGGCATAGTTCTTCTACAGTAGCTAATGTTAAGGCCAAACCGCACCAATGCAACTCCTTTCAACATGGCCTTCAAACTGTTTTGTTTCAAGGAGTTGCGACTGAGTAGCCTTGGTGCAGTTTGACCTCTAGATACATGAGTATGAGTATTTGAGTTTGCGAGTTTTCAAACTAACCCCGAGATCTGTAACACAGCCTTGCGTTGGTCAGGTGCTGGGAGACAGCTTTGCAGAGATCGAGTCACTCGGAGCACCGGAGCACTTCTGTGAAGATGAACTCCTTTTCATACTCAACACAGACAAAAGGTGAGAGCCATGCTGTAGCCACAGTAAAACCCTTTGTCTTAATCAGTGGTGCTTTGGGATTTTCTTTTCCGGGCGGACGCTCTTTTATATTTACACGCTCGTGCACCGTTCGGTGCCGTCCGTGCGTCCGTGTGGGAATTTTCCGACCACACGGCGTCCGGTCGCGTCCGGCCTCCAAAGCGCTACTGGTCTTAATGGACCGTTTTGTTCAAGTTGTACAACTCTTTGGAGTTAAATGAACACTGGCATTTTACTGTGTATCCACAGTTCATACATAACATACTTTACATGATCTAAGTATATACTGTAACTGTGTCATATTTATTACTTTGTACTGCTCTTTAGAAAAAGCTTGACATTGAAGTACTATGCGAAGAAGATCCTTTACTTCCTGAGACAACAGAACATCCTGAGGAGTCTGAAGACGTTTTTGGAACAGCCTTCAGAACAGCAGTCTGCTCTAGAAGGTTAGACATTATTACACACATGGACTCTCTATGATTTCATAAAGCCGTTCCACAGATGGTAGAGCAATCGCCTTTGGACCGTAAGGTTCTGGATTTGATCCCGGGCACCACCAACTGTTTTTTTTTTACGCCGGCACAACGCCGTCATTTTTGGTGGAGCCCTAGCCTAACAGTTGTCTCCATAGCAATGTTCTGCTTTAGCGTTACATTAAAATAAGTTGCAACGAGATGGGTTGATCGCTGAAAATAGATGACAAAAAATGATAATCATCTAAACACTTATTTTTTTAATACCTTGTGAATATAGACGTACTGTATATCGTATGAAGGCACCTTTGTTTTAATGTAGAACAGGTTAGTGCTAAAGCAACCTCTAGACACTACTAAAGTCCCTTTCCCACAGGCAACCCCACCAACCTCCACTAACATCTGGCTTTTGTCATTGGTGCGAAAGGTTATAATCGACATTCATTCCGATGACAAATGACTGGAGTAGGCACAGGTACTTATTTGGTCTCCGAATAACAATGAATTGCAAACTTGAGACGCCCCTTCATTTTTGTCCCTTTTCCAGCACGATTCTATACGAGAATTTCACCTGACTGGATGCGAGTAGCCTGTCGATCCAGTCTCTTGTTTCACTCTCATTCATCGGTGCGAGTATTTCACCTGCTTTCGCGTGCGCACCAGATAGTGTGCTAGTAAAAGATTACTACCGTGATATTTTTTACTTTTGAATTCAAACATTCAGAATCTTATACTATACATGTGCCTCTTAATAATTGTCATTGTCATCAGTTTGGGTAGTTGTCTTGTCTTGCATATCGGCTCTGGTAAAAGAGAGAGAACACTATATCGAGGCACAGAGTGACGGCACTACTTGCAGCCAGGCATTTCATAAATGCACTTGTTTTTTGTTTTTACAGTCTATGGAACATACTCCTTTCTGGTGAAAGAACATCACAAGGCATTATGGTCCGTGTAAAACCACTAAATGTTTCTTTGGATCTAACACATGTTATTGCAAACTCATTTAAAATCTGAGACTAAATTAAGGTTTGTATAGCCCAACCAATGCCATATTGTTGGGCACAATCCTGTTTTGGAGATTCCTCCTAGACCACTGATTACTGATGTTACGACCGACATTTTGTAAAGAGAATTATACAATGGACACACTTACATGTCATAAAATAGCTAATCTACAAGTGAAAGAAAAGTGAAATAATGGCTGATAAATCAGCCAGACCAATATATATGTCAGGCTCTAAAGGTTTATACGCCATGCCTGAACCATTATCCTGTATTGGTCTCCTCGCTGTCCCAGGTGCTGTGCTGGTGGACCAGTATTGTAACCCCTTGGCAGATGTCACCATAGACAGCATATCAGCCCAGCTGGGGGAGATCACAAACAAGGTGAAGAAGATGCTGAGAATCAAGAATCCTTCCCACCCCAGCCTGAGGAGCACTCAGGGTGAGCCTTCAACTGTAGTTACTGTATATTGAGGGTGAAAAGTACAGGTTATGCTGAAATGGGCATCTGAAGTGCCTTTTTATGATTATAACTATTGATTATTTTATTATAAATCCTTCTGTTGTTCACTTTTTCAATTGATAGAATAACCAAGATGCATCTTTTTAAAATAGATTTTCTTTTTAATATTTCTTATTATTTTCCTTTGTTTTTGATAATCAATGTATGCCCTATTTTATACTTTGTCGTACAACGAGTCACACAGAAATTGCAAAAATAGCCAATCTACAAGCTTGCAAACACATGAGATTATAGATTCTCATGCTTTAAAGATATGAGAATCTCCCAAATTCTTCTCTCAAAAACTGATTTTATTGAAAATGATTATTTTTGTATAATTAAATGTATTTGTTCGATAATGAATGCTCAAATCTCAACATGACATCAGACACATACATGCGACGCATACATTTTTCATCGAGTTGCGTCAACACTTGACTCAAATAGAAATATGCATTACCATTCAGCTAATGTGCTCATGAAATCTTCTCATCTGATCTATAATCCAGGTGACTGCTTCATCGTGGAGGACTATGAGCTCCAGAGGCAGGTGGTCGGCGCCCTCAACAGTGTCCTATACGAGCAACTGCAATACAAGGGCAATGAGTTTGATTATTACAACCCTTTGAACTCCTACATCCACCAGGTATACCTCCCTGAGTGATTTTCCAGCACTTCTTTTCATAGGATTCACAAATGTTACGCCAATTGTTTCTATTCGCTTTGATAAAATGATAAAACAACACCCTTGCGTTCCTTCCAGGTGCTACTACGCCATACGGGCATTCCCATAAGCCTCTCTGTTCTCTACATGACGCTGGCCAGGAAGCTGGGTGTTCAGCTGGAGCCGGTGAACTTCCCCAATCATTTCCTTCTACGCTGGTGCCAGAAACCAACGGGGTATGTCCTTAACTTCTCTCCCCTCGTGACCCAAGAGCAGGTGGTGGTGTGTTGGTGTGGTGGTGAATATATTCAGATCCACCTGTCCAGTCAATAGCATTTAACCAATGACTATAATATTTTTTAATAAAAAAGAAAAAGAAACTGTGTTGTGTTATGTGCTTAAAAAACGAACAAAAGCAGACTAAAACCATTGAGAAAATGTCCTTAGTTTTTGTCTTTGTCGATTTATTTCATTGGCAAATTATTTTATACATAAGCCTAGTATTTGATATGAGTGGATATTAAGCATTCTCCACAAAAATTATAAATAAGCTAAACCAATAAAAGGAATTGGAAATAATAAACTGAAAAATGCTAAACTATAATAACCTGGTTTTGAGCCAACTGATTCAATTTCATTTTGGCCTCTCAGCCTACAGTCCAGTCACCACAAGGCCATTCTGGTGAGTCAGTCACACAATGAATGAGGTTGTGTGAATGACTTAATGTTTTAATGTTGCATTGACGAAACCTTCTCCCCGCCGCAGCATAGACATCTATGACTTTGTCTACATTGATGCCTTTGGTAAAGGCAAGCAGCTGACAGCTAAGGAGTGCGAGTATCTGATTGGCCACCAGGTGACAGCAGACTACTACAGTGCTATCAGCACCACAGAGGTGCTGCTCAGGATGGTTGGCAACCTGCTGAACATTGGCAAGAGAGGGTAAGGGTAGGGCTGTCACAATTATTACATAATCGTCTAATCGCAATTATTTTACATAATCGTGATTATTTTTCATAATCGTCATTATCGTGAATGTTGAAAATGTTTCATATATATATATATTTTTTTTAAGTAAAAAATAGTGGAAATAGCAGATCTACAAGCTCACAACGCGTCGCATTGCGACACGTTGTGAGCTTGTAGATCGGCTATTTCCACTATCAATGTAATCTTTTAAGTAGAAAGTTGTCAAATATGTCCATAATTTCTTTGTATATTTAGGTTATGTGTCATATCTGCCATGTGCAACTTCAAAGCCTACAAGCCAAACAGAAATGTAATTCTCAACAACAAAAACACAATTAAATCGTTAATCGCCAATTATTTGAGTGACAATTAATCGTCATGTAAAATGTCATATCGTGACAGCCCTAGGTAAGGGTCTGCATCACAACTGAACATACAAGGTCACTGGCAGTGTTGCCAGGTGTGCTTATTATAAGCAACTTTGGGTTTGTTATTCTGTAAACCTGCTTGTAAATATCGGTAGTTGATGGTTGCTCTCTTTTTTTTTTTGGGGGGGGGGGGGGGGGGGGGGCTTGTTTCTAAAGTGTAGCTGGTTCTTTAAATCTGTTTTCATTTTTTTTTTTTTTTCATGTCAAGGACACTCCTCCACCTCAAGGTAAAATTGGCTATTTTGTCCAAAATGATAAAAGAAAGAAAGTATATATTTGAAAAATTAAGTAAAAGCGTATACAGTACATGATCATTACATGCGTAAAGATTCAACAATTACGGTCTAATATTTCTACAAATTGCTATAAAACCTGTATACATTTAAGTCTGATAATGATTTGATGTGTTCACATCATGTATACTTTACATTATGTAAGAGCATTTTTCAAATATATATATTTTTTAACAATTTGGACAAAATAGACAATTTTACATGGAGGTGCCCACCTGACCTTTATCCGATTTAAGTATTTAAAATGTTTCAAAAACATGTATTTTTCAAGATTTTTCTTTGAAAATTGCGGATCTACAAGTTCACAACATGCGTTGTGAGCTTGTTTTGGTCTACAAGTTCACAACACGTGTTGTGAGCTTGTAGATAATGTATATATAGGTTCAAAGTGCTCATGTGGCCTATTAGTTGCTTCTTTTGGGCTTGTTTTCCTAGACCTGGTTGCTTATTTCTCTCACAAAACCTGGCAACGCTGGTCAGTTGGTGTGTATGGATGGATGGTGGTACTGTAAGAGGAGGGGTGAGCAGGTGTGGACTGGGGAGTGGATCGATAGATGCGAGAGATTCAGACACATTCGTCATTTGGCCAGACACTCATCTCAGGGACAGGTAGAGGGTTATTTGTCTCAAAGGATGGGCATGCATTTTAATGAAATGGGCTTATCGAGGTTTATCGATATTGGATGCCATGTTGCCTTATGTTAAGTCCAGTGTTGAGAAATGGTCCAGTAGACCAGGGAGAGAGAAGCACTGGAATAGTTGTGTTGAATCATGGATGCTTAAATTATATTTGAAGATCAGTTTACTTTTCTGGTTTGAGCATATTGTTGCAAAAATGGATCCAAAGAGGATCAGTATCACGTCACAGTGTCATGTTAACTTGTTATGTGATAATAACTTTAATATACCGTTATGTTGTGTTAAAACAATGTAAGTTATCATGTTACAACATGAAATGTTTTAGAAGAATGGGTTATCACATAATAACTAAGATAAATAGTTTAGTGTATTTGGTATACAATTTTGTATTATAGCCTATACTGTAAGTGTGTGTGTCATAACGTGAAAATAACTTGTTATAACATGAAAAACATCTTGTTATAACAATAAACCTTTCATGTTATTGTGTAACTTGATACCGATCCATTTCCCCCCCCTTCCTTTTCTGCCATGGCAGAAGTATACTGTACTTCCACATTGAACTGCATTAACCTGAGCGTTGTGTGGCTCCTTTCAGAGAGGGGAATGAGAAATCCTACCAGCTGCTGAGGGACTCGCTGGACCTCTACCTCACCATCAACCCCGACAACGTCCAGTACTTGCTGCTGCAGGCTCGCCTCTACTTCCACCTTGGCATCTGGCCAGAGAAGGTCAACACACAGAACCTGGCTTTTATCTTTCAGCCTCTTTATTGGAGGGCGTTCCTTCTTATGTGTAAAATGTCCATGTTTTGCTGAGTGAGTTAATGGCAGTCACTCTAAAGAGGGAATTTGTCCTTCGCTGTACAACGCGTTGTCACGTGTTGGGAAATAACTGATCTACAAGCTCGTACCGCGTTGTGAGCTTCTGGATCTGACATTTCTGACACCCAACTCGGTCTTGCAGCGGGCCTTAAGTAAGTCTTAACTAAAGGGGGGAATAGTTAATGTATAACTAACTTAAGCACACTGTGTCGATAGACAAGTACATGTTGGCAGGCATTTGAATTGCAGAGTAAACAATCATAAGTGTTAATCCACACTGTGGATTAACACATGTTTTGTTATTGATCTATTACAGTGGTCCTCAAAGTGGGGTCCAGGGACTCTGGGTTCCTTTTGGGAGGTCTAAATTGAACCCTTACAAGAATGTAACTCTGACAGGTTACAAATGAGGGTCCATTTGGTTTCATTTGTATACTGTCAGAGTTAAGGGGAGACCTTGACATTTTAAAGTTTGAGAACCACTGATCTAATACTATTATCTCAGGTGCTGGACATTCTGCAGCACATCCAGGCTCTGGACCCCTCCCAGCACGGTGCGGTGGGCTACCTGGTGCAGCACACACTGGAACACATCCAGCACAAGAGGCACCCGGTGGAGCCTGAAGTCAAGAGGCGCAGCGCTCCAGAACACGGGGAGGTGCAGTACTCTGTTGGCCTCGTCATGAAACACAAGAGGTGGGTCACAACTGCCTTAATGGGAATATCGGTTCGGGACTCGAAATTGCGTTTATTTTTTGGATGCAAATGCGCCTAAATGTAATCTATGCGACCTAAGAATATAATTGGGAGCACCCATACGATTATAAATAATTCCTGTGGTGCGACTAAAACGGCCAGTCGAGTGGACCAAAATGAGCGCTCCCTGCCTCCGCAGAAAACGAACGTGCCGTCCCCTCTGAGCTGCAGTAGCCCTAATAGCATGTAGCGTGTTGGTTTACTTATTGAAAAAAGTTAATTTCGAGCCCTGGAATATATATATATACTGTATATATTCTGCCCAATCCTGACATGCAACTACAGTATATTGAGGTTAAGCTACCCCTTCTTTCTGCATAGCACTAATCTTGTGTGTGCCCCCACATCAGGTCAGGCTATAACTGTGTGATCTACGGCTGGGACCCCAAGTGCACCATGAGCCAGGAGTGGATCACCACCATGAGGGTCCAGCAGCTGTCCAGTGGGGCCAACCAGCCCTTCTACAACGTCCTGGTGCAAGACGGCACGTGTCGCTACGCTGCACAGGGTGAGTAGTACGCACGCACGCACACACACATTTCAATCATTTATTTATGCCCACATAGGCACATACAGTAAGAGATAAAATACAATTACATAAATATTACAAGGTGCTGTAAATAATGTACAGTCAGCAAATCCTGGACGAATATCCAATAGCCACTTACCAATCAAGGGTACAAGTAACATATTTGGCGACTACCAATAGTAGAAGAGATTGCACAGAACTTTGCAAGCCATTTAACTGCTTTTTTGGCATCCCAAGTTGTTGGAAGCCTCACACACACACACACACACACACACACACACACACACACACACACACACACACACACACACAGCCAAACGCAGTACTTGCGCGCTCTGCTGGCTCAAGTAATAATACGCATTACACACCAACTCATGGCAGAACTTTTTTTTGCAGACAGAGTTTAAAAATAATACCCAGTGTGAAGTGAGCAGTGCTATTTATGAATCCATTTCATTAAGTGTCCAGTGACGCGTGGCCAATGTGGGCCACGCGTTGGCACCGCTCAAAAACCCCATCACACTGTATACCACACAAAGTACATGACACGTACATGTGCCTTGTGGTTGCTTCTTCCAGAGAACCTGGAGCCCCACTCGGCCCCCCTGGAGATCGGCCACCCGGAGGTGGGCCGCTACTTCTCCGAGTTCACCGACACCCACTACGTTGCCAACGAGGAGCTTCAGACGCGTTACCCAGAGGACATGGCCGAGACCCTGGGCACCGTGCAGGAGCTCTACCACAGACCAGGACCCCCCAGCGCTGCTGCTGCTGCTGGCACACAGGACCAGGGCCCCGCCACGGACCAAAACAACCACCAAGCCTCGCCCATGTAGCAAAGCATGGATCCAGCACCCCCTAACTGCCCAGGAGAATACTTCTACCTGGAAAGCCATTTTGTCACACGCCAACTTGATATTGTTTTACAGTATTCAGGTCAGGTCTCATTCACAAGTGTAACGCTAATTTCACTTTGTGTCGGATATAGCGACAGCTATAACCCACCAGTCAGCCATATTTCCAGAGACTGATGAGCTTGCCTAAGGAGAAATTAGGCAATAGTTGTAATTTTGCACGATACCCTTTCAGTATTGATCTATTGAAATGGTCTATACTGGAGGATTTGATATTAAAGAGGGGTAATGAAATCAGGATCGGTAGCCAGAAAAAAGATGTTCGATCCTGACACCATGGAATGCTTCCATGCCTGGACAAAACAATCCCTTTCCCTGCAATCACAAAGACTAACACACATACAAAAAAAAGATGAAGTGAACTTTGCTTTTAACACCATCCACGCACCACTTCCTTTAATCATAATTCATGCACTTATGAAAGTTTTGACTTTCACATTTCTAGAATGTGGTATTTTTTTTTCTGTATATTTAAAAGCTAAACATTGTAGAGTATAAGGGCTCCTCAATGTGTTGAGCTGTTCATTTATGTGTAAAAAGAGGAACCAAATGAGGATCACAGTGACTTGAAACCGGAATGACAATGAGCAATGAGGAAATTTCAAAATAAAAAGTTTCAAGGTTTTGTTTCTGTCAGTTTGCTACTTTGAATAGTAAAATTGGACGACAGGGTTAAATTACAGTATTTGCCATTACATGTTCACACTTTACAGCTGAAATCTGCAGGATTCTTTAACACTGTTTAAAATTCTTAGTGTCAATTTAAGTACCCAAATGGAACCGATCCATTTGCTTCCAGAATGAAACATTATTTTAAGGACTCTGAGAGCATGTTAATACAATATAGGCTGGTTAGCACTTCTGCCTGCTGTGGTTTGGAGTGGTTTGGGGGTGATTTCCCTTCACTTCACTGAGAAAATGTAGACCATGATGTTGGGTTGGACCAGTGGTGGAAAAGTACTTAATACTTAAAAGTTGAGTCAAATTATTCCATTCACAAGTTTTATATATACATTTTGAAGTTTTCAAAATGTATTTATAAAAACAATGAAAATAGATCTACAAGCTCACAAGTGTGCCACTATTTTCAAATACTAACCATGCTACTAACTATAATACTACTGCCTTTGCTACTGACCATAATACTGAAAAGAACAATAAAGCACGCTCATCCACTCTCTGAAAACTAGGGTCAGAATCAACAAAGAAGAATAAAGTCTGCACACTGGGTCATTCTGGGTCAAGTGTGTGTGTGTGTGTGTGTGTGTGTGTAACCTAACAACACCTTTTCTATGGTGTGATTGAAGCTCTTTCCAACGGGTGGTGCGTTGACAGTAAACCAGTTCTTCTGAGTGCATTTAAAATGTTTCTTTTGAAGCAAGATGATGACAGCATAAACAAAAGCCGGATGTTTAACGGTAAATTAAAGAACTGAAAACAAACGCACGCACGGTTGAAAAACTGTATGGCTTCCCTGTAATTCCCAATCCCTGCAGCTGTGCACCTGTGACTGATACTGACACCCCCAAATAGGCTGTGCCCTGAAATCACATACAATACATAGATTGCAATACAATGATCAAATTGGCTACAACACACATTTTGTCAATGATGATTTAGAAAACCTTGGTTTTCTCAGCATTATGCTCAATGGAACAAAGATTGACAAAAAAGACATCTAGAGATAATGCTAATAGACTACTATCTATTTTCTATGAAAAATAACATTTTGTAAAACAAATTGTATTCTATAAAACAGCAACATGTTTCGACTGGTTAAAGGAGCTATAGTCAACTTTTTCATTTTGGCCGTTGTCAGGCTGACTTTGTTTACATCCCTCATCTATTCTTTTATATTGAATCCATATAAAAGAATAGAAGAGGGATGTAAACAAAGTCAGCCTGACAATGGCCAAAATGATTATTCTATCATTATTTTATGCTTTTTGTGGACATTTTTGAAAAGAAACACATATGAAGCTTATTCTTTTGGATAAAATATTTTCGAAACATTTTTATTTTAGCATCCGTTTTTCAAGAAAAAGTTGACTATAGCTCCTTTAAGGCAAGAACAATCAATTTTTATATAATATAAAATCGAAATATTATTTTAAAATAAAGAATTTCATGAGAACACTTTCATGTTCTTCAAATGGATAAAATATTCAATATTTCTAAGCTTTCAGCCACATTCTGTCATTTTCAAATATGTAAAAATGGTTCAGATGAAACCAACATGACTAAAACAAAACAAAACTGAAAAATAAAATAAGATGTTTTAATTGTGTCATCTTGTCACAGCACTGACCAATTATGTAATCCTACAGTAGGCTGAGCTGTTTGAACATGTAAAATGTGTGTCATCATTGATTCCCCAAAATAAGGAACAAAGTGTGTCCCAGTCTGTTTGTTCATTAACAGTCTTTTAAGTTTCCAAATAACAAGGGACGATTCCTTTATTTCAAACTCTACAGTGGGTCCCCCATTCCTCCTTGAAAATAAAAAGTTTGAAAACAACTGGATTATTAATAGTTGAGGTGTTTAGGACCTGGCGAATGCCAGATGTTATTTTGCATTGACTTCCTTGTGTAGAGGTAGTCAGGTGGAGTCACACAGCGGGGCGTCTGTCGTGTCAATGTCAGTCCTTCCAGTCCAAACACACTCACTACTCACTCACACACAGACACACGCACGCACTTTACTGCTGCTCACCACTGATCGCTATGGGAGCCTCGCAGTGCTCGCAAACGCACCAGCAACACCAACAGTATCAGGACTTGGCAGACAGAACTGGATGTAAGTATCCTCGACAATTGCTTTGGCGATGTATCTGTATCAGAATGACATGTACACTAGGCTACTGTGTAGCTACTAACTGATTTACATGTTTAGTCTTTCTTTGATACATTAAAGTCAGGCTACGTTGCGTTTAGACTGAGTGACAGGCAGCTTACCGAAAGTCGGTCAGCATCGGATACAAGTAGAACATTTTCCATTTATATTTAATATAGACTTAATCCGAAGTCTGAGAAATGATAGACTACTACTATGTTGAAATATGTTTTGTTTTGCTATCGTTTCGATTAATAGATCTCAAAGACCTGTATGATCGATGCATTTAGCTGTTTTGAATAGTCCTTCGGAATAATAATATGAATATTCGACTGTGTTGAGTTATCATGAGAACATGCACGTCACACTTTGTAAAGTGGGTTTGGCGTGTTATCAATCTGTCAGGTAAGGTTATTCACTGGTGCGGTTTACTCTGTACAGTGTATGGCTATAGGGCAAGCTGATCTTATCAGCTACCATAAAACATTATTGCCTGTTCCTTCCTTTACTGGTTAAGACGTTTGTGAAGAAATGAAACAGCACACGTTTAGTCCTATTGAAGTTGGCTGAATGACATGAAATTGTAATGTTGTTGCTTTAAAGTTTGAGCAGTAGCCTAGTAGGACTACTGGAATAAATTGCTGCCTGCACATCCTGCAGTAGGCCTACATGTGCTGACAGGGTCAACCTTGGGACATCACACAAGTGGAGTGTCTGTCTACTCTACTGTACAAACGATTTGATCCAGTGTGATGAAATCTTTCATTCCACAAACAAGCCTACACCTGTCAGCACCGGGGTGATGTGTATCCATGGATTTTTATATTCATAATTTTGTTTGGTTAAGAAATTGAAAGCAGCTATCCATAACTTTTATGTCCTACTCGGGATTAGAACTGGGGGCAGTGGGGGGTCCCTGCTGAATGAGAGGCCAAATTCTTGTGCTCAACTCAGAGGAATCCAGGGAATATGTTGCACCTTGTCACATTGATTAATTAATGGCCTATGTCACAAGTTTTTCAGAAAACAGAAAAAAAACTGAACCAAAACTAACTACATGATATGTCTTAGTTCTGGGTTGCAGCTTTAACAAAGTTGTTGCACCAATATAGTAGTTGATCCATTATGTTCCATTTTCAGTTACCATTTCTTTTCATTATGTGTCAGAGGATTAGGCTAATTCAAATGTTGTCCACTACACAAATCCCTTAAGCGTGTTTAGTACAACACCTTGTCAAAAACTGTAGCCCAAGCCTCGTGTTTAATTGTCATATAGGCATAGCCTAACACCCACACAAACAACCCATAAACCTGTGTCTGAATGATCCTGTGGTTTGTCTCAGTTCTCCTCCCGAACAGTTATTGTTGCAACAGCAAACTTCAATTCAATAGCCCAAACAGGGAGGGAACCAGTCTAAACTCTAGTGTTTACTCAATCTATTCAAAATGCCAAACCTGTCTTGCTTACTGAGCCTATAGGTGAAGCTCAACGCAAACCTATCACTTTACTCTTCACAGCTGTAAGGCAAACTCTAGCATTCAAGACGGTTATCCCTTATATTGAATTTCAGACACCGGTTTGCACTGGGTGGAGAACAAAACAATACAGAAATGCTTTTGTACCTGCAGCCAATACACTACAAAATGGCATGAGATGATGCACTTCGCCTAGGCGCGCGCGCGCGTGCGTGCGTGTGTGTGTGTGTGCCTGTGTGTAAAAGATGAGATTTAGATAATAATTTTTAAAGTATTTGTTTTGATGTCTATCAGCTTTGGTGTTGTTTTGTTTTTACTCAGTCAGTCTCCGCTCTAACAATGGTTTTATGACCGAAAGATTGTCCTAGCACTTTGCACTTGAGCACTTTTGTGAGTACAATATAAGATACCGGTATATGTAAAATATACAATATATGTAAAATATAAGGAAAAAACTTTACTTTTCTGTCTGTCTAAGGAGTCACCCTTAAACCTTTTGTGGTCTTTGTCCACTCTTGTTTCTCTTTGTATTTGACACTACTGCACCTGCAACCAACATTGAATTATGACAAAGAAAGGCGTAGTGACAGCTTACCCTGGCCCTTGGGTATAATAAAGAAACCTTGACCCGTGCCATGTCAAATTAGACAGAAATGCCACTACATCTAGATAATATGGCTAATCATTTATATGGCCACTGGTCTACCTGGTGAGTTAATCATTAAAGAAAAACCTTCGAATGGAAAGCAAATCACAGTATAGTATATTTGTTCTGCCATTAGTCTGATAGTATTGTCATACTGTACCACCCAGTGATCCTGATCCACTCATCCCATGTTCCAATCTAAACTGATTTTTGTGTAAGCTCTCCATAGCTGTATGCATGTCAAACAAAGTAGTTATACCTGTTTGAGGATACTGCTAAATATCTCTCATGCCGTGTCTAACAAGCCTGATAATTTATACTTGGCTGCACATTATGTCTAGCACAGAAAATAGCAGCTCTCTAAAAGCCCACAATACGTCACCGCGCGGTGAGCGCACCACGCTGCAAGCTTGTAGATCTGCTATTTTCGGTGCGAGACAACTGGCGTGCAACCAAGCACAAAATCAGGCGGAACAGACCCATTTAACGATGACACAGGAGTGTGAGCGCTGCTGTCATACAATGCTTCTGTCTCACTAGTGTTCTCATGTTGTTGTTGTTTTTCAGTTTCATTGGAGCAGATCAACAACCTTCACAAGAGATTCAAGCAGCTGAGCGACAACACAGAGACAATAAGGTTTGATGCACTGGAGGGGTTCCCAAACCTTTTAGCTCAAGACTCATAAGATAATAAATTAGATGTTTGCCCGGGACCCAAGCTCCACACACGCACGCACACACGTAGGAAAAGAAAATGGGATTTGACCCATAAAAAATGGTCCGTGACCCACAAATTCGTCTACTGTAGAACAGGGAGAAATTTACACACTGCTGAATGTGATGGGAAAAATGTGTCTCGCACACTGTCCTGTCCGCACTAAAACTGAAATACAGCTGGCACCTATTGACTGGACCAGAGATGTGTTGTGGTTCTGCAGATTTATTGCAGAAACTCTATCTCACAAGCACGCTCACACGCACGCTCACACGGACACGCACACGCACACGCACACGCACACACACACCCATCAGTCATATCTGGCACCGTACCATGGGCACTGGGCAGTGACAGATTGCACATTCCTTCCCTCTAAAAAGAAGCAGGGAAGGACACTGTTCAAAGATAGAGCAGCAGCTCCTATCCTGACAGCTTACAGTAGCCTGTACCTTATGTCAACAACAACCATTCAAATAATAGCATAAACCACATGATAGACAGCATACAGTTAGTTGTATTTACAACAATATACAACATGTAGAAAAATATGAATAAAGTTACAGTTGTAGTAGGCTGATAGATCACCAAGTCATCAAGCCTATAGCCTGATTTAGTTGCATGGTGTTGTCAAATGCTGAAAATAGGAGATTTACAAGCACACTGTGTCACATTGAGACATGTTGTGAGATTGTAGATCTTCTATTTTCCACTCCACTCCTCTGTACGACAGCATATAAATTAAGCTTCATTTATAGTATGACAGTGTCGCTTGCCACACAAAACAAACGTGCAAACGACACCGGTGTGCGATTGGGTATAGGTAACCTAGGTAGGTTATGCTTCAGTCTCTGCCTTCTAACCATGTTTCTCTTGTCGCATTGCAGCAGGGAAAACTTGGAGAACATATCTGCCCTCGCCAATAACCCACTCAGAAAGCAAATTATCGAAGCCTTCTTTGACAAAAGGTTGGTACAGTATGTATGGTGTAATTACTTACTTAAACTATTTAGCTTTTTAACCGCTGCCCTGTATTGATTTTTATTTTTATTATCTAGAAATGGGCCAGACTGTCTGTCCTGAGCTAATCTTTCAAACTGCTGGACTGATCAATGCCAAATTATTATGCATGTAGCCATTAGACTAAGGAAGTAACTTCATACATTGTTTTTGAAATATTGATTGACTTCAAGTCAATAGGGGTCAGATCGGGCTAAAACTTTGCCCAACATGAAGTCATACATCATAGATATTTCATAAATGACTGACTGAAGTGCAATACTCTTTTCAACTATGAAAGCTAGACCAGATTCTTCCATAATTATCTGAACCCGAGCCGGAGTGCATGGAAACAAATTCAGAGCCCAGGGGTTAAAGTTCTCAGTCCTGGAGACTGATTTCAGTCTTGACGATTCCATTGGGGCTATTTCTGAGATCAGTGCAGATCTAAAAAAAAAAGAAAAAGAAAACGCTAGTCAGGTGATCTCAAGATATTAGTATTTGAATTGGCCAGACTAGTAATAGAATACAACAGAACTTCAGAAGATACTTCTATAAAATGAAGCATGGATTGGCACACACACATTCAGTGAAGGCAGTTCAGAAATATTGGTGTGCGCTGCAGTGCACGTGCCATGTTTCAAAAATCACATAATTTTCGGTCTTGGGATTTTTGTTGGCGTTATCCCCTGAGAGCCTATGAATTATGTTTCACGGCACGGAATCATGGTTCGCTTGGTTCTTGTAGTCGAAAAGAGACACAAGAAACGTAATCTAAAAAACCTTTAAATCTTTAAAATACAGTTTGCTCAAGAAATTATCACTTTTCACAGAAGACACTGTGTCACATGACATGACAACAAAATGTGGTAGAAACAGAGCTACACTTTCTAACCACCTGCCCACTATACCAAGACATTAGAGACGCATACTTCCCACAGATTACACACACCCGAAGTGAGTTTGAAAACTCGACCAATGATGAAAAACTCCCATATCTACTGGGAGAAATACAACAATGCGCAAACACAGCAGCAAGATTTGTGAACTGTTGTGACAAAAGAAGGCTAGAAACACAACCACCCTAAGGACTACAAACCATGGATTGACATCTAGACCTACTGCACATACAGTATGAAACAGAGCTGATACCTTTAAATGCATTTTGAGGGAAAAAAATGCTGCTATTTGTACCCTGTATATAAAATGTCACAATGCGACATAGCTCTGTTTACTCAATGCTGTACCCCCTCCAACTGTATATATGTTCCCCATTTTCAACTGTTTTTTATTGTCTTTGTGATACTTGCTTTGGCAATGTAAACGTATGTTTTCTCATGCCAATAAAGCTCCTTTGAATTGAAATTGAATTGAAAATTGACATCTATTGATTAACAAATGTATACTACCATCGTGCTAGTTGGATTACTAGAACAGTGGTTTTCAACCAGTGGTCCGGGGACCACCAGTGGTCCTTGAGGGGGTTCCAGGTGGTCCCCAGCTAAATGATTGAGTTGGTAACCAAATGGACCCATATTAGAACACTTGAGAGTGTAAAATGAAACCAAATGGACCCCTTGTGTCCATTTGATTTGATTTGATTTAATTAAATTATGTTAAACATCTGTATTACTCAATTTACAATATGTGTACACAATTAGAGAATGTAGAAGAATTGTTATTTTGATTTTGATTATTTTTTTCTGTTTTCTCCTGTGGTACCACATCAATAGAGCACTGAATTGTGGACATAATCTTATTTGGGGTCTGAGAGGCTGAATCTCATCAAATGGTGGTCTGCGCGGCTTACATTCTGAATAAATAATGGACCTCGATGTGAAAAGGGTTGAAAAACCACTGTACTGGAACATTGTGCCCTTGTGTCCTTGACCCAGGAACCAGCAGGAGAATGAGGTGGGCACCATCCAGGAGATCGGCTTCCAGCAGTTCCTCATGGTCATGTCCCACTTCAGACCCCCTGGACTCAAGCTGACCGAGGTGGAGAGGGAGGCCATGAGGAAGGAGAAACTACGCTGTGAGGAACACACACACACACACACACACACACACACACACACACACACACACACACACACACACACACACACACACACACACACACACACACACACACACACACGTCCAGTCGTCCACATAAACAGAAGTACAAGAATGCCTTGTCAAAGGGCATAAACATTGCCTGAGCTATCAGATAATTAGGGAAACAGCCAGTTACAAAGTGCATGTAGGGCAGAACATTTTTACATACTGTACAATACTGTTGGCATACTGTACTTGTCAAACATAGCAGACAACAATCATGGATATAGGAAACAACGCCTCCTCCAAATTGAGCGGCTTCCTATAATAGCTGATACCGAGCTGTACCTTGCTAACTGTTTGACCCTCCTTTTGGAGAGGCCGGCCATTTGAAGGCTCCTCACAACCAACACAACTAGGCTACCAAAGATAAAACCAAAGGTTTACATCTGTAGCCACACACATACGTGCGAGCACACACACTATTATTACTACAACAACCTAAAGTACACTGTCAGACACCACCATTGCTAAAATTACAGTGTACTACTCTTTCAATTACTACTATCACTGCCTCTGCTAATGCTACGATTAGTACAACCACCACTTCTATAAATATTGTGAGACACCACACACAACTCTTACTAGTATTACTCTTCTGCTTCTGCTGCTGCTGCTACTACTAGTACTACTAATTTGCTATTTTTATTTTTATTTTTTACAATTTGACAGAATACAAACAAAGGACTCAGGAAAGACTACGATTATGGATTTGAAAAGAAACCTTTAAAGGACAACTTTAGTTTTTTACAACAGGGGTTCATATTTTAGATTGTAATTAAATAATATAAAAGATGACTGTTAAAATTATTTAATTTACTTCTTTCTATTGTTTTAGAGATTATTATTTCAGTGGTTGGGGGCATGCGTACAAGTGGCTAAATATGTCATTTTACACAGAATAAGCCCATTCCCAAGATACAACGCAACCTTTCATGGTTGGATGTGACTTATGGGGGCTAGAAGTGTTACTGTAAATAGCAATAAAGAAACTGCTGGCTTATTGTGTCTAAAAATACATATTTAGCCACTTGTACGCATGCCCCCATGCGTACGCATGCCCCACATTTTAGCACGGTAAACGCGATAAAACAATAGAACGAAGCAAATGAAAACATTTTAACACTCACTTTTTCTTTTCTCTAATTACAATCTAAAATATGAACCCTTGTTGTAAAAAAACAAAGTTGTCCTTTAATTAATGGCTGTTAAGGGTTTTATTTAGTTTGTTGCATATACTATGCGTATTTAATTGAATCAAGCCTTTAACAGTCATTACAGTATGTAACTACCTTAATATGCTACTGGTCCTGAGCTTAAAAAATGTCTGAGAACCATTGATCTATTCCTATCTAACTCCTTTTTTTCTGTGGAAATGTCTTACCCGCCTATACTTCCCAGTAACTGACAACATTTACACGTCATCATAGATGACCAGGTCATTTAGTGCACTGGTTCTCAAACTTTTTAATGTCAAGGACCCCTAAATGAAAGTGTATTTGGCCGCGGACCCCCATCTGAAAAGATGTTGTGCCAAGGACCCTCATACAAGATTTATGGTGTTAACATTTTCAAAGAACGTCAAGATGTTTTTAAAATATATATAAATGAAGATATATATAGGGCCAAGAGCAACATCTGTACAGGTCCATTTGGTTCCATTTGTACACTCTCAGAGTTACAACCACATAATGATCCATTTGGTTCCTAACTCTCCATCATTTATCTAGGGACCCCCTGAAACCCCCCCAAGGACCCCTGGGGGTCCCCGGAACCCACTTTGAGAACCAATGATTTAGTGCACCGTCTTTCAACTAGCAGTCGAGAAAAAAATACTAATCTTCACTTTCCTACATTACTAAATGCATGGTCAGGGACCAAATGCAATACCTTCACGGACCACCAGCGGCCCACGGACCACCAGTTGAAAACCTCTGGCGTACAGTAACAAGCCCATGAATAACATACTGTAAGAACAGCCCTCAGGCTGTTGGTCTTGAGGTTGCTGAGTCACCATTTAGAACAGATCTTTAACGCCAGTGGTGGTGGTGGGGGGGCAGATATTGTTTGTTATTGGCTCACATGGAGGTGTGGCAGAAGGTGTTAATTCTTAGACTAAACTAATTGGTGGTTTATTGAAATAAAATCCATTCAGAAGTGGGCTACCAATGAGTCTGTTAGTCATCTGCAAAGTTTAAACTGATTGTATCATCAGTCTTCCTGACTGAATTTACGGTAACGCTCCATTTAAATTAGTGAAGTAAATATTCTTGGCAGAAGGGAATACTTATGTATCTTGCCTTTAATCGTGTGATTTATTTAAAGTAGTGATCATAATCACCACACATCAGCTATGAGTCCCCAATGGAAAGAGTCGCAGCTGTTCAGGGAATCTGGCCAGGACTGTGGCATTAACAGACTCACTGCTAATGCCAACTACTGTGAAAATAAATAAGCCTCGGTTTGATGTTTCGGAGGGCCCTGCAGTGCTGTGCTTCAGCGGGAGTGTTGTGATCACAGCTACCTTGTTGTTGTCCATTTAAATACCGGGAGCAGGTGTTCTTGGCTTCCCAGCAGGACCGTCTAGATTTAAGTTTTCTGCATTACTTTTAGTGTACAATCCTGAGTTGAAACGGGAAATAATCTGTCATTTTATTGTATTGTTTGTATTTAAATACATATGTTTTTTAGCCAAATACATATCATTATGGGGGGGGTCCTTGGCACGAAAAAAGTTTGAGAACTATCTGCTGATTAAGGCTAGGGTTCCACCAGGAGCGTTGCGTTGTGCCAGCGTCGTGACGGCGTCAAAAAATGAACTGGGGCAAATATGGCGTCCGACGTTGACGTTGGCTGTACACAACCACAAATGGTTAAATTAACTTTAACTGATTTTCTTTTTTACTGTGTTCAGTCACCAAACTGGTTATCGACAGAGTTATTCCATGGTTCACACCTACAGATCCGGGGAAATCCCGTTTTGGCGACGTAGCGTTAAGGCGAAGTGTACTAACATGGGCAAATGTACGAACGGGGTCTCCTACCGTACTGATAGGGCGACATGCAAATTTCCATTCACGCTTTTCTGCCGTGCCGATAAGGCGACATGCACATTTCCATTCATTTCCGTTCAACACACATCATATCACTCAAGTAAATCCTGGCTTTTATACTTCTTCATCGTGGCGTGTTCCGTGACAAAAGTGGCTGACAAAAGTGGCTGATCTACAAGCTCACAACGCCTAGCATCTGCAACGCGTTGTGAGCTTGTAGATCTGCTATTTTCCAGGCACAGAAACTTGCAGAATGAATGAGCGAGTCACTGTGTCAGATGTCCAGTGCAGCGCACATTGTTATTTTTATTATTTAATAATCAACGTAGCCTACAATTGAAACACTTTCACAAGCCACAGTGTGGCTTAATATTCACAATAAGGGTAACAAGCAGGCACGCTGCATGCACTGCACATTATTAGAAAAGGTTTGCTAGTGAGTGTAAATCAGTGGCTTCCTCAAAGGAAAAGAAACGAGGCGAAAAAGCGTTGGTACACTTGTATTTCGCCTAATCGCTACGTCGCCTTAACACTATGTCGCCAAAACAGGACGTGCCCACAGATCCTGCCTTTAGCCAGTCAATTTGAAATTAGCTTTCCATACCTCGTTGTTCACAAGGCACAGTGCCAGCAAAAAATTTAAATGTTTTTTGTTGTCGCCAGAGGAAGTGACCTGCATGGAAACCTCCTTTTAATTACCAGCACTACTAGTCAAGCCAAACTTTAAGTTTGTGGATAGAATATATCACTGAGATGTCAACATACACAAGACCATTGACATGTTAAGGGCAGTCTACTACCTTGTATGAGTACATTACATTCATTAGTCTTATACTGTAGATAAGACCAGTAGGGAAACTGCTAATTGTTAAAACTCTTTTATCTCTCCATCTGAGAGCCAACCTCCCTCTAATCAAAACTTCCTTCTTTGTCCCGGTGATGTCGAACTGTCTATTAGCGACCTCCTGTGTCAAATGCCACCCTCTATTAAGTAGACATAAATGTATCCACAACTTTCCAACATCCCATCGTGCATTGCGAAGAAGTTGCACGGAGCTTCCGGCACCGCAGCCGAGTGTGATCTACAAGCTCACAACAGTTGCATCTGCAGACTGCAACGTGACGTGAGCTTGTATGTCTGCTGTTAACCGGAAGTGTGGTGCAAAAAATTCTCCAGTAAATTCCCGCGGAAAGAGGTGGATACATCCATGTATACAGTCATTCTATTTGCTCACTAGGAAGATAATCCTAGTGAGCAAATAGAACCTCGCTCCAGGAGGAGGCGGTTTACGAGGCTATACAGTGTAGGTGTTTGTTCTTACTATGTTGTATTCTATTTTCCTAGTCCTGTTCAACATGCATGACACAGACAACGATGGCACCATCACTTTGGACGAGTATAGAAAGGTGAATAAATGACCACTGACGGCATCAACGCATCAGTTACTGTGTCTAAAAGGACAGTTAAACAGGATGGACAACATACCTGTGTCCATATGAATTACCTTTGTTCTGTTGTTGACTTCCTTTAGGTAGTTGAGGAGCTTATGTCAAAAAACGACATTGGACAGGAGGCTGCCAAGGCCATTGCAGATGCTGCCATGTTGGAAGTGGCAAGCATAAATGTGCCAAACATGGTAAGTGCAGAGGCATTATAATAATATGTGTTTCGTTTATGTCATATGCATTTCGTTTATGTCATGGGTTACACTAGTAGCTCAACCAGCTGAAAGCGTTAATACATCCTGTATTCGATTCCTGTGTTGCATGTAACTTCTCTTTGTCTACAATGTCTAAAATGCCTAAAAACATTAAGTAACGGCCCTGTACGGATTGGTCTTATTTCAGGGACCTGACGATTTCTATGAAGGAATTACTTTTGAGCATTTTGAACAGGTTAGTACAATTCTAGCCCCACAAAATATACAGCTTCAATTCTTAAATTATATTGTAGGTTTATATTATGGATGTATCAGAGCCACCTAATAATCCTCTAATAATGTCTTCGCACAGATTCTAAAAGGCCTCGAGATGGAATCGAGGATGAATATCCGATTTCTGGATGTGGACACGTCAACGATGCGTTGTGGGAGAGGGAAATGATCAGTTGTCCTTTTTAAAGAAAAATATTTTGTAACTGGTGTTTTTAGCAGAACCTCTCCAGTCATTCTCTGAGATAAAACCCAATACAAATTGTATATGCACTAATATTGTAATACCTTTGCACATTTCCTATAGCACAAGTTAAATGAATTTTAAATATGAAGAATATATGCCAAATGCCCAGCATAAAAGTTCTCTATGGTGCTCGAGGTAACGGTGAAGTCTGAACAGTCAAAACCCAACATGCTATTTTCACTAGAGTTTCAGCCAATGCCATTATCAGCAATGTCTTCTTATTGTCTTATTTAATTTAAAACCTTATTTTCTTTTTTACTTCTCTCCTTTTTTTCCCCTTCAGCTATTGAGCATTTCAAATAGACTATATCCTTGATTTTCTTGGCCTAATTCCTGATTCCCAGGACAATGTAGTGATGTTATCTTTTGGGTACACTGTACATACATACATGTCAGCCATGCTCCATGTCCGGCAGTCATAGGTCATCAGTTAAGGTCAACATCCAGAGCATGAGAGAACAGGCACGTAGCATTCCCTCAGGGCTCAAGAATATTTCCAGGTCGAATTCATCTACTCTACTGCACTGAGACTTCATGTAAACATTGCTGCTGCTCAACCAACAAGATCCAGAGATCTAGAACTACTACTACTACTAATTATGTGTTCAAATAACCCTACTTAAATAACTTGATTGGTTGCGTGTTTTTGACAAAGAACTGTAATGTATGCCCTTGCAATAATTTATACTGTATGAATGGATCAAATAAACTGATGATTAACAGAAGCATGAAGTTAAGAAGAGGTTTTGTTATTGTTGGTGGTGGTATTATATTGTTGTTGTTGATACAGTCTGTAACAGTAAAGCAGTGGTTCTCAAAGTGGATTCCATGGCCTCTGTGGGTCCCTTTATGGGGGTCTAAATTGACCCATACAAGTCTAACTCTGACAGTGTACAAATGGAACCAAATGAACCCTGACGGTTCATGTGGTTCCATTTGTACACTGTCAGAGTTAAGGGGAGACCTTGAAATTTGAAAGTTTGAGAAACACTGCAGTAAAGGACCACATTAAGACAAATACTGTAGGCAGATCTTATTAGATTCATAGTTTCTATTAAACATCCAGGTAAATTAACATAGATCCTTCTGTTTTAACAATACATTTTCTTCCCTACAATGTTGATCAATAACATGTGAAAACTGTGGACCATTAGCTTTTATCTAATGTTACTATTTACAAAAACGATAATGAAAAGGCTTTACTTAAAGGAGCAATAGTCAACTTTTTCTTGAAAAACGGATGCTAAAATAAAAATGTTTTGGAAATATTTTATAAAAAAATAAGCTTCGTATATGTGTTTCTATTCAAAAATTACCACAAAAAGCGTAAAATAATGATAAAATAATCATTTTGGCCATTGTAAGACCGACACTTTGTTTACATTCTAGTCTATAGACTAGGATGTAAACAAAGTGTCGGCCCTACAATGAAAAAGTTGACTATAGCTCCTTTAAAACTAGGGAGATTAAATAAAGTGAAGGAAAGATAGTTTTGAGCACTGGTTCCCAAACACTGGGTCGGGACCCATTTGTGGGTCGCGTACACAAGTCACTTTCTTTCCCCCTACATTTTGTTTGAATTATTATAAAAAAAAATCAGTGATTTTTTTTCAGTAATTTCATGAAATAAAATTCTGTAAACTTCCAAGACGTAGTGAGAATAGCCGATCTACAAGCTCACAACGCGGCACGAAGTGATGAGTTGTGAGCTTGTAGATCAGTGTTTTTTTCTCCACTAGTTTGGGTTCAGGGCAAACATCTAATTTCTCTTTTGGGTCTTGAGCTAAAACGTTTGGAGAGTCAAACCAATGGAGGCCGGTGTTCTAGGGCTGTCACGATTATGACATTTTACATGACGATTATTTGTCACTCAAATAATTGCGATTTTCGATTTAATTGTGTTTTTGTCATTGACAATTACATTTCTGTTTGGGTTTTAGGCTTTTAAGTTGCACATGGTAGATATGACACATAGCCTAAATATGCAAAGAAATTACTGACATATTTGACAACTTTATACTTAAAAAAGAACATTGATAGTGGAAATAGCCGATCTACAAGAGCTTGTAGATCTGCTATTTCCACAATTTTTGACCTTTTATTTAAATATATGAACATTTTTCAACATAGAAACGATTATGACGATTATGAAAGATAATCACGATTATGTCAAAAAATCACGATTAGACGATTATGTAATAATTGTGACAGCCCTACGGTGTTCTCAAACGGATACTGTATATTGTCCATTATGCCCAATGTTCCAACTTTGAGCCCAGTGTAAAGCAGTGTGTCAGTGGGATGGCTGAGCACCAGGCAGTATGTCGTAGGGCACCGCCAGCCCGATGTTGTAGTTGTAGCCGTGGGACTCGGCGTAGTTGGACCTGCAGATGGGCAGGATGTGGTCCTGTGACGTGGCCTCCTCTGCGAAGTCATAGTAACAGATGACGCCCCTGTGTCTGAAATGTAAAAAACACAGTAGTTATAAAGACAATGTAATATACATTTGATTTGTTATAGCAACCAAGAAAAACTTCATAGTGAGTAAAAGTGACATTTATATATCTATATTTATTTGTTTAAAGATGGGGTTAGTATAGATGCAGTGCCAAATCTGTGTTTTTCGATCAGGCTTTTTGACTCAGAGGCTTTCAGGAAGAAACCAAAAATACACAGGGAAGGCAAATTTGCACATTAAGACTCCCTAAATAGGGAGATAAGCGACCGCCAGGACGCATACACAAACTTTAGAAGGCAATGGTAGCCAATCAGGAGGGATAATGGGAAATGGGACAGATCCATGTCGATGACATGACTTTAGAGATACTGTGTACCGCTTTGCGTGATTTTAGGGTAAAATCTGTAGGAGCAGTGTCCAAAAATGTGTTTTTAAAAAATCGGCCAGATGGTGGCGCTAGAAGAGAGCCATGTGAGAAATCTCGCTCTTTCGAACGGCCGTCATTTCGACAAAGGAGCGTAAGGAGGGTTAGCGACTCACCCAACGGAGGTTAGGGTAAGGTTTGGGTGTCGAAAAGATGACACGTAGTAACAGCGAAACGCTCCCGTGAGAAATGAGGGTTTGGCATGGATCGGGGCAATGGTGGCGGAGATATGGCATCACCTCTTTAAAAAATAAATAAAGGAAGTGTCTGGGGACACCTGTACCAGTTGCTGGGTATACTGGTACAGGTGTCAATAAGACAGGAGAGGGTGAGTGAGCTTAATTAAGTTATTGTCTCAGCTGTGCTGCGGCAGAGGCAAGACATGAAGCTGAGCACCGTCACGGCTGTGACAATAACATAACCACGATAAAGCTGTTAAATATCGTTTAGGTTAGTAGTGTTCAATTTAACTCAAATGCATTGCTTTCAGCCCTTCACAATCCAAAAGGGTCTATTCCCCATTGTTTACCGTCGCTGTCAGCAAACGCCAGTTGGACTGGTCCACAACGGATCACAGAGCTACACTTTTACCGGTGATTTACCCATTCGTGTTTTGTGATTACTGACTGGCACGGCTCCAAATGCCTCTTGCCCACCCACAATGCAGGGTCCTGAGCAGGGGTGTCGCACCAAATTCTGGGCCCTGGGTACAAGGACTCACTGCGGGGCCCCTGTGCTTTAACTATTGAAAAATAGCAGATATACAAGCTCACAGCGCGGCACCGAGTGCCTGCTGCGAGCTTGTAGATCTGCTATTTTTGAAAAATCATGAAAATCTTTGAATATTTCAAATCCTTCTGAGGTTTTTTGAAAAACCTATGTTTCTATGTCAGTGGAGCTCAAACCTTTTCATTTGAAGGACCCCCAGAATGGTATATATTTGGCCACGGAACCCCATCTCAAAATATTGAGTTCCCAGGGACCCCCCAGAAGCAAAATTTGAGTTTCAAATGTTCGCTTAAAAAATACAAATATTCAAAGATTTGCACACATTTTCACGACTTTTCAAAAATAGCAGATCTACAAGCTCGCAGCGCGGCACTCGGTGCCACGCTGTGAGCTTGTATATCTGCTATTTTTCAATAGCTAAAGTATAAAATAATTAAGGCCCCTCCACCACCTTGGGCCCTAGTAACTCAGTCCCACTTTCCTACCCCTTGTGACGCCCCTGGTCCTGAGTTCCAGTACAATCTAAAAAGAAACGAGAGAGTAGTAGGGTGGAGGACCAGTGACCTGCGGTGAGCCGTGAGGTCGTCGTCGCTGATGCAAGCCCCACGGGGTGCCTTCTCATCTGGGATGTTGGCTGTGATCAGGGTGCTGCTGTTGAAACGCACGTGTCTGACAGGATGCCTGCGTGCAAGGTAAAAGGATGCTTTAATCTGATGCAATCAAAGGGAGAAAATGGGCACGGTTTGTTTGCACAATGACACACGGGGATGTGATTGTAACCATCTTTGTATTCTGGTGACGTGGCACGGACAAATAAATTGTCGCTGTCGGGCTGGAACCTTTTTATGTCCAAAACCATTACTTTACAAGAAATGGCAAAATGAACCTGTGCTTCAATGGATACAATCTCAATCACAAGCACTTTTCTTTCGTGAAACATTTATAAAACCCACAGTCAGACACACTGTCATATGATAAAGTATAAAATGGGCATTCATTTATGGGGGGGGAAACAAAGAGATGATATAGGGCACTGTTTCCCAAGCACTGCGTCGGGACCCATTTGTGGGCCATGGACACATCTTTGTGGGTCCCTTAATTTTTGTTTTCCTACATTTTGTTTTAAATTATTATTTCAAAACAAGATACTCATGAATAATAATAATAAAAAAACAGTTTTCTAAATAATTACCTCATTTACTGCCCTATCCTGAGTTTCCCCAAGTTATTCGCGTTGTTAGAGGCTGCCACGGCCCGAGTTTCCTGAGTTTGGGTCGATTTGCATAAAGAAAAAGCTAGCTACTAGGCATGATCGCAATCGCGAAATGCATGTTTGACCCCCAGACCAACCCCATCTTTCAAACATGGCGGCCATGTTTGTTTACATATGAAGAAAACATGATGGCTGCTATCTCATGAATGCCTGAACGGATTTCCAAGCAGATTTTCTTTGTTTGAAAGCTGTGAACGGCGTTCACGTTAAAAGGTAAGAAAATGGTGGCAGCGAACCCATTTTAGCAATTTTTTTATGTCAGTAAATTAGAAAACAAATGTTTAAGAATCTACAAGCTCACAACGCGGCGCGAAGCTACACGTTGTGAGCTTGTAGATCTGCTGTTTTCACTAGTTTGGGTCCCGGGCAAACATCTAATTTCTCTTTTGGGTTCACGGGCTAAAATGTTTGGGAACCACTGATATAGGGAGTACAAGGTTTGTGCCCGACGGCCACAGAACATATTGATGACAGAACACGTGCTCTCCCTGGCTCTAAGCCCTCCCATCACCTGTTGTGCATCTCCCACAGCTTGGCCCCCATCCTCATCTCCCACACGCAGACCAATCCCTCGCCGCCGCCGCTCACGATCTTCCAGTCGTCCGCTTGCACCGACGTCACGCCCAGGTGGTGGGCGTAGAGTGACACCACAGAGGCGCCGGTGCGTAGGTCAAACACCCTCACCCTGCAGGGCATTACAGAGAAACAAAGAAACAACAACGAATGTTTACCACAACACATTATGTTGACAGGGAAATACTGCATCCTATTATACGTTAACGACAGGGATAACTCGAGTCATTCAGTGTTGATTTTGTCGACTAAAACTATATGACAAAAAAGTTTGTCGACTCCTGTCATCGCTGCAATTGTTTTGAGAAATCAACTCTTTGAAACTTTTTACAACTTTTCAGCAATAAGCAGTGAGAACAAGTATAGTATAGGTCAAGGGGCTTCAGAAGGGGGTCCAGGACCCCTTGAGTTACTACAGGGGGGCCTTCAAATCTTTGTTTGATAGAAACTTTTTTCTACTTTTATATATTAACCACTTGAACCCTATAGTGTCCATATTCTGAGAACTTTAGCCAAAAATAGCTGATCTACAAGCCCAAAACGCCTTGCAGCGCGAGGCATTGTGAGCTTGTAGATCAGCTATTTTTGGCAAAGAGCTTTGGTGTAGAAGGGAAAAAGAACAGATAAAGTGCAGAGTGAAAGGTCAAGTTTATTAAGTATTGACGTAGTGCTTAAATATCAGAAAACACAAATTGACATGAATCCAAAAATAATGATGATTGTGCTGTCAAACGATTAAACTATATGGAATCTATGAAGAGGTTGTGGGGGTCCCTGCTTCATCTCTCTCTCAACTAAGGGGTCCTTGGCCTGAAAACGTTGAAGACCCCTGGTATAGGTCATTTACAGTCCAAAACTGATCCTGATTCTCATTTCCTGTCCACACTGGTGTGCGACTCCAGCGGACACCAAAGTCTCCAGAGGAGTTTACACGTGAAAGAGTGCTTTCATTTCTAGACAATACCCAACTATTCTCCCTTTTAAAGGAAGAACTACAAAGAGCACTTGTGACCATCCTGACTGCAGACCAGCTGCAAAGAGCCCAAACCCAAACTGATCTTTTTTTCAAGGGATTGTTTAAATAATGGTCTTTATTAGTGCTGGGCGATTATATCTATATTTTTAGGACAAAATACCTCAATATTGATATTGTGAATTAATAAAATTAATTAAAAAAGAAAAGAAAAAATAGCTCACAACTAGCCGTGATGCATTGTTAGCTTGTAGATCTGTTATTTTAGACATTTTCTTGATATACAAAGCCACATCACCATATTCAAAATCGATGTGTGACGATATCTAGTCCTGTGGTTCTCAAAGTGGGGTCCCGGGGGTCGCAGCAAAAGTTGTACAGCATCACAATCATTTTAACCCCTTTATCCATATTTTATACGTTTTTATACTATTCAAAGATAGCAGATATACAAGCTCACAGCGTGTCACTTTGTGCCACGCTGCGAGCCTGTACATCTGCTATTTTTGATATATATATATCTGTATATATATATATATATAGTATATTTATTAAATATCTTCTCATCTGGGGGTCCCTGGCACAAAACATTTTCAGATGGGGGCCCGCAGCCAAATATATATATATATCAATTTGGGGGTCCTTGACATGAAAAAGTTTGAGAACCACTGATCTAGTCTCATATTACAATAGCAGTATAATATGGATATATACAGGTAGTCTCTACCATCGGTCACTAGACAACACTTATAAACCTGTTTTTTACTTTCTGACAGAACATTGGAACCCGTAAAGTGGGAGCAGTGATTTCCAGGGTTGGTCGGTGGTGAGTTTCATGAGCCCAACGGGCCCTAGGCTCCATCTGGCTTTATTGGGTCTCGGAGCATCCAGGACATGGATCCGTCCACACTCCACCCTTTCCCTTCCCAAATACTTCATTACCATAATCTCATTCATTTGGCGGGGGAAAGGGGTGGCGGGTGGTCGAGTTGCAGAGAGTGGGCTTATTTAATTTCCGTTCCCGGAAGAAAAAAAAAACCCCAACTAAACCAATCAGGGCTGAACAGCTAAACGAGAGCAGTGGGCTGCATCTGTGCGCTTGCCTTGCCGTAGAGTGGCATGACGTGATGGGAGCGCACGTTTTAAGCGATGAGAATAAACATTATTGGCAGACGGTGGGGAGCAATAAGTCTAATACTGCCGGTGACCCGATCTTCAGCTGGCTGCCAGTGGCCAGGCTCCTCACAGTTAACCACTTTCAACCTGGTGTCCCCTATTGTTTTTTTTTTTGGCATGTTATTATGGGTGAAAAGTTTCCAGGATTTACAATTTAGGCATTTAGCAGACGCTCTAAACCAGAGCGACTTACAGTAAGCAAGGTAAACACATTCATCAAATGCAGAGAGACGGCGTCTCTGTAAACTAAAATCACCAAACCAAACCAAGAACAATTAATTATCAAAAAATAAAAAATAAAGAAAGAAAATAAATCTGTATATTGAAACTATAGCCTACACACACACAGAAATAGTTTAATATTTAAAAAAAAAAAAAATCTAAAGTAGCAGATAAACAAGGACAGGACCCACCACCGTAGGTCCTGTCATGTGTCGCATCTCTCTGGATACTAGTTCGATTACCCCTAATAACCGAATTCTGGGAAACTGTTCTACCGTCTGAAAAAACTCGGCTTTGTCCCCTGGTTCTCCAGGGGGTCCCTGTGGGGTCCCTGCCCCTAGCAAAGAGCCTGAAAAATTAAGTACGCCTTGCACACTGCTGTTTTATATTCCTCGTTCTGTTTAGAACCACATCAAGGAAAATCTGGAATCGGTCGTATTTTAGATTCATCATACCTATTTCTACGTTTTATTTAACAATTTCCCAACAGTATTTAGAAAACGGAATGTTTTCCGATTTTCATTTCTCAAATGTAAATTTAAAATTCAAATGCCTGAAAAATACACGGACCAATGTTAATAGAAAGTGCAACGAGGCCTAGACTGAGGCGTGAACATGCAGCGTGAAACAACGTAGAGCAACAACGCCGTGGTTCCAACCTCCCACGCCAGTAGATGCCTCCAGTACTGGGAGAGAAGCACATTTTTGTGGCTGGGAGGGAGCTACCCACTCCCTCTGTTCAACTGGTTTGTTCACAAAGCT